>NC_092859.1:63456590-63469298 GCF_032062135.1 Pyxicephalus adspersus
ATTTCTGTAAGTTACAGGTCTACAATTTAAAAAAAAAAAAAATTCATTAAAACCTGTAACGCTTTTGGTACAGAAATCTAGACATCAGTGTAACGCCCAGGTGGTTAAACTGGGTTAGTCTGGATTATGCTTATGCTGTGAGGCAGTCATTCCTTGGAGTTGGATGTTCCAGAGGGAAACTGCTGGAAAGGGGGGGGGGGGCTGCTATGAAAAAGGGTTTGGCTTTTACCTCATTTGTGGGGTCATAGTGACCTAGTGGAATGGCCCGAGATGTATTCAGGAGCCAAATCGCCTCTCAGGGTGAGCTTGAAAAATTGCTATGTAGTAGTTAGCTGGTGAGTTTCCAGCTTCTTGACTGTGTGCTGCTTCTATATCTCACACAGATTTACTGATAAGTTACAAATTTGCTTGTTTTGGGATCCTCTAAAGTTGATGCTCAGCATTCTCTCATCTGCAGACTGTCTCCAGCAGACCTAGGTCAATTGAAGGCTCATGCAGGATTGGCTGAACTGTCTCTGCTGGTTGGGTCTGGTTGGGTCTGGTTGCATGATAGGCCACGCCACATCTGAAGGAGGCCTCCTTTCCTGGTGGCTAGTGTCAGGTTAGTTCTGGCAGACTAGTGAATGCTGGATTCAAGGGGACCAGTGGACAAAGAAAAGTGCTACAAAGCCTTATCATAATCTAACTGAACCATCTTATGTCTAGTGCCTAGTGGAGGTGTCTCCTCCTTCTAATTACTTTTGGGGTTACATAGTTACATAGTAGGTTAGGTTGAAAAAAGACATAAGTCCATCAAGTTCAGCCACTAGGGAAATAAACATATCCCAGATATAAAACCCTAAAAGATATAGTTGGTCCAGAGGAAGGCAAAAAAACCTTGCTACAATTTGTTTCAACAGGGGAAAAAATTCCTTTCTGATTACATGAGGCAATCGGATGTTCCCTGGATCAACAGTCACTGTTTTTTTTTTTTTTTTTTTACTTTAAAGCCTTAATAATAGTTATGTTCTGTGCTTCTAGAAAAACATCCAGCTTTTTCGTAAAGCAATCTATAATAGTAGTTGCTGAAACTACTTCCTGAGGGAGCTAATTCCACATTTTCACAGACCTTACTTACAGTGAAGAATCCCTTCCTTATCCGGAGCTTAAACTTCTTTTCTTCCAGACGCAAATAGTGCCCTCTTGTTCTTTGTAATTATTAATACACAGTATTTATATAGCACCATCATATTACGCAGCGCTGTACAAAGTCCATAATCTTGTCACTAACTGTCCCTAGCTTTAGATATTGCAAATTGGCATTGCATGCTGTTAATAAGTCTATGATCTACTAGAACCCCCAGATCATTTTCCATTTTTGACTTCCCCAAATGTATGCCCCCTAAACAGTATGAAGCATGCATGTTGTTAGCTCCCAAGTGCATAATTTTACATTTATCTATATTAAATGTCATTTGCCACTTGGCTGCCCAATCAAACAGTACATCCAGGTCTGCTTGTAGATTATAGACATCTTGTATGGGCCTAATTCCACTACATAGTTTGGTGTCATCTGCAAACACAGAAATGGTACATTTAATCCCAAACTCTATATCATTTATAGAGATGTTAAACAGAAAAGGTCCCAACATTAAACCCTGGGGTACACCACTAATAACTTTAGACCATTTAGACTATGAATCATTAATTACAACTTTCTGGATTACTGTTACTGTAGTTCAGATCATAGTTCCTTAAGCCTTGCTGCCATCTTTCCTATATCTTGGTAGCACTTGTCACTTGCTAAGTTCTGGCCCTGTTTAATAGATCTTTCTGATCTTAAGTGGAAATTTAGTAGAATCTGTGTATATGGCCGAGTCTCACCATGTTCATATATAGGGTGTGGTCATTATTACTCGCTATCAGATTTTCAATGTGAATGGTATCAATATTGTTGGAAGTTCACGTTGACAAAAAGGGTGTTCCCATGGATTCTAATATCAAGATATTTTGCCACAAGCTGCAGTTAGTCTTAAGTGTTTCAGCCTTAAGTGGATGCAAGGGGAATTCCCGATCTCACAGGGTCGCTATATTATTCAAAGGTTGTAGAACACTTGTATTATAATAATGATTTATTTTAAAAAGGGATATACCCAGTTACAACTCCTTTATTTATTGCATTTATGAAGGGAACCCTTATTTAAATTGACATCAAATGTCAGAGGAGAAGAGGAGCAGGTGTTGTAAAGAACAATGGCATCTATGCAAGTGACAGAGTATTTTTTAAATTTAAAAATAGTTAGATTTAGAGACAGCATGGGTCACAGCAAAAATGCCCAGACCAAGAATCTCCCTCTACCAATTTGCTATAAAGGGAATTCTCAGTATGCAGGTAATTCTTCCGCATATAATGAGGAAAACCTCTTATCAATACCTCTATCAGCCTGACCGAGCCAACTGTATAAGTGGTCAGAGGAAAGAAAGTTTAAGTTTCATGGATCTGACAAAGCTTGATAATAGGATACTAGTCTCTCAAATTATTTTGGGAGTCAGGATTGAGGTCTGTTTTAAAGCTTCTTGGTATAAAACCAAAATATGCCGCATCTGGATATCTGGACTGTTTCAATCATGGAAAAGATAAGGGGAGAGTACTAGCTGTACTAGCTCATTTAGACCAGGGCAAGGTTTTTTTAGAGGTTGGTAAAATGTTTCTTTCCAAGGCCACTGAAATTTTGTGATCTTCTGTATATTTAGAAAATAGGTGAGCAAACCAATCATTTATGATATAGGGAAATGTGTCATAGGCTTGACCCATCTACACATCTGCTCTGCCTTTATTGTGGAAGGTTTATGTTTACAAATAGATTTTATAGCTGAAAATCTTGCAATATAAATAAATGGAGTTTAAGGTGTTTCTGAAAGCCATCCTCACCCATTACCCAACTCACGGCTATCAATCCCATGTCTGTAAGAGGTATGTTTTTTTTTTTTTTTTGTCGAAGGTTAGTCATATTACAAGCAACAGGTTTTTATGGAGGCCGATGAGGTTTTGTGTTTTCTATAGAGTTGTGTTCCATCCTAACAGGTGCACATACCAGGCTCCAATCTGCCCTCTCATCTCCTGAGAAATGCTCATGTGGATGTTTACATGGTGCTGACAAGACACAGGCAATCCCACCTCCCAAAGAGTGCAGATGAAAACATAGATATCACTTGTTAACTTTTGTGGTCTGTACACAAGTTGAAAGGACACCTGTTTTGGCAACATTACTCCTTGGGTCAGCAAAGCATAAATGTGGATCACTAAATATTTATATGGAAACAAGGAGGAGATTTCCTCTCCTTACAGAGATGTTTGTTGTTGTAATGTCTTTGTTTATTATGTAGACATTATACTTATGCTTTAATCATTAACCACCTGGGCGTTACACTGATGTCTAGATTTCTGTACCAAAAGCGGTACACTGTTTTTCATTAAATTTTTTTTTTTAAATTGTAGACCTGTAAGTTACAGAAATATGTCCGAACAAGGGACTAGTAGATATCATGAATATAAAAAAAAGTTTGAAACACACAATCATGTAAAAAAAAAAATGTACTTTTAATAAAATTAAATAAAAAACACAAAAATCAGCTTAACCCCCCAGCGTTCTAATTCTGTCAGTTTGTGAAAAAACATTTGTGACCTGATAAAAATTTAATTCTAGTTTGACTTTAGAGAAATCAAATATTTTAGTAAAGGATTATAGGCAAACATGTTATAATTCATGTATTAACCCCCCTAGCGTTCTAATTCTGTCAGTTTTTTGATGCAAAAAGTGATCCTATTTTTTTGCAAAGAAATTTTTGTTTATATTGTGGGCTTGTAATTCTTAGGATTAACTCCCGGGTATGATAATTATATTTATTTATTATATTATAATCATAAATTATAATATAATACATAATTATAAATAATTTTAAAAAAAAATGAAGAAATAGACAACAATGTAATCTAAAAATAAAATATAAAATTAAAAATGTACTTTTATTTTTATTTCATGTTGTGTGGTGTTTTTGTACTGTAAAAACCATTTAAAAGAAGATTACATTGTAATCTGCTTTTAAATTGCCCTCCCTGACACACCCCAATACATCATCACTCACATCCTCCGGGGGTGATATGAGTGGGGATTTCCCTGCCTGCTCACAGAGACGCTGGAGCTGCTGCTGCTCGCATCTCCAGAGAGATGCAAAGCACAATGCAGGATTCCTGCATTGTGCTTCACATCTCACTGCAGATGCCAGCAGCAATAGCAGTTTTTTTATTGCTGCTGGAGGAGCTGCGGGGACCGGGTAAGTATTTTCTTTCAGTTGTAATCGGATTGTCATACAATGTATAACACTTTTTGCAAGTGTTTTTACCCCGAACCAAGGTCGGGTTTAACGGCCAGGTGGTTAAAGAGGATATTGTAAACTAAATATTTGTCAGTCAATGAGGAAATACCAGCCTGTAAAGTGCTTGGGAATCATTACTGAGCTAAGCAGTACTGAGCTAAGCAGTATTTAACTCCCTAGCGTTCTAATTCTGTCAGTTTTTTGATGCAAAAAGTGATCCTATTTTTTTGCACAGAAATTTTTGTTTATATTGTGGGCCTGTAATTCTTAGGATTAACTCCCGGGTATGATAATTATATTATAATCCTAAATTATAATATAATACATAATTATAAATAATAATTTAAAAAAATAAAGAAATAGACAACAATGTAATCCTAAAATAAAATATAAAATTAAAAATGTACTTTTATTTTTATTTCCTGTTGTGTGGTGTTTTTGTACTGTAAAAACCATTTAAAAGCAGATTACATTGTAGTTTTAAAATTCCCACCCGGACACACCCCCCAATACATCACCACTCGCATCACTCAGAAGATGTCACATCCTCCCGGGTGATGCGAGTGAGGATGTCCCACCCGCCTCACCCTGACGCTGGAGCTGCTGCTCTGCATCTCCAGAGAGATGCAAAGCACAACGCAGGACTTCTGCATTGTGCTTTGCATCTCACTGCTGATGCGAGCAGCGGTGTGGCCGGGACCGGGTGGTATTTAAAAGCAGATTACTCAGTAATCTGCTTTTAAATTTCCCGCCCCGCCATGCCCCCCGACGGACCTGGGCCTCAGCATCACAGCGGGACTATCCGATCGCCGACATGGTAAGGAAGCTTCTGAAGTTACCCCGAGTGTGACTCGGGATTACTGCTTTTTGCATGTAAAAGCCACCCCGAGTCACACTCGGGATTACCGCTAGGGGGATTAATATTTAAATTTACATATTGCACCTTTAACTAGACATCCCAAAGACATATACTGGTTGAATGTAAGGCCCTGGTCAGCACCAGACATCAGTCCCCCAATCTAACACCGCAGTCTTCATCTATAGCAAGCCCCCGCTCAGCTTTGGGGGACAGGTTGCATCTCCCAGCACTTGGTTGCCCCCAGGACTTACTGCACAAGGGAGGGTGTCTAGGAATGGGCTGGCAGTAAGCCAGGAGCCCACAGATAAAGCAGTACCAAGATTCCAACAGAGCCAAGTCCAGAATACAGAGCAGAGGTCATACACAGAATATCGATCCACCAAATGAAGGACACAAGAGCAAAACACAAGCAGTGTTTGTTGGGGTCACAGGCAAAAGGTCGGTCCGGGCTGCATACAAACAACAGGTCAGCAACAGTAGAAAAACAACGTAGAGAAAGGTTTTTGGGGCAAAAAGATGAATTTTATTAATGATTAACACTCATAATACATATCAGTGAATAATATTAATACTTCAAAATGACTGGAGAAACATACTCATGTCATTACTGTACGGGCCCCTTAAGGGCACTAGACAACGAGCTTCTAACAAGAATATACATTATCAATTGTGTCACATATGTATGTCGATAACCCAACGCATTTCACCCCACTTGGGCTTTTTCAGGGGGATGCTAGGTTTAGCGCAGTTGAACACAGTTACTTGGCAGTATCTAGGTTTACAGTAAATATATATTGTCAGTGCAAACACAGTAGATACAGGTGTAAATACTAGGCTTGTAACAATGCAATGGTACATAGGATGTGATAGTAAACAAGTATAGTGTGATGATAATATTGTTTACGATATAGACAATTGTAGGGAACGAATGGGGATATTAGGGATAGCATATCAAATAATACAGAGTGTCAACATATACAATAAATTGACCATATACATTCTGATTACATCTGTGACATCAATGTAATAATGAACATAAAGTAAAAACTTACATATTTCATGAAGATAAAGCACATATGTTTGTATAGCATATAAGGGAATCGATGTTCCGCACAACTTGTAGATATAGAAAACAGCTCCAATGGGGAGGAGAGGAACTTAAGGTAAACACCCGAAGGGAGAACCTTTGGTAAGGTAAGTATGTATAATGAACGTAAAGAGATCATACTATAAAAATTAATGCTAGATCTTAATTAAATCAATAGTTACTTTAACAATACAATATTGCAAAATAGAGTAAAAGGTAAGTATGGAATATTGAATCAAGGGTTAATGGTGCTTATTGGGTAATTTGTTAGGATTGAAAAGTAATAATGAATACATTACTACCCTATGAGGAGTGCACATAGTAAACATAGGGGGTGATGAGTATTTGTATCTCTAAAATTAGTATGTGTATATATATATATATATATATATATATATATATAGATATATATATATATATACAAATGGTATATAGTGTATGATCAAAACCGGTGAAAAATACATGGAAAGGTACAGTCCCACAAGGCGGTAGAGCTAAATAAAGTGACTGAAAGTTCAAACATCATAATGGTTACCTTATAACCCCGTATCGAAGGGACAGAAACCGCAGCCGCGGTCTGTGTCCACTAGTATGGCAATGAGAGTGAGTGGCAGGGGAGAATCCAGAAATTTCCTCCATATATTGTTACGGAGAAAAGCGTTCCGATAAAGAACAGTATTTCCAATCTACTTGATAACATGTCCAATTATGGTAAATGCATCACAAAACCTGAATGAACAAAAAAGTGGAGATGTTGCTCCAATTGCCTGTTTTATATGCAGATTGGACAATAAAAGTGACATCTTAATATGGACAATTTCTTTTTTTTTCGTGCACTCTAATGAATGGTTATATTTCATAGAGGGGAAATAGCAACACACAAAACTCTCATGTCTGTGCATGACTACCTTAAACCAACAAACAATCGGCAGCAACTGGAGAATGTACAAAAACAGGCAATAAAAAATCACATGATGTCATTTGAAACAGATAATTGGTGTCCTAAACAACTGGACATATAAATAATAAATAATAAATTTACCATACATGTCATGCAGTTTGAACTACAGACCAAACTTTTTTATTCCAGTTCAAGGGTTTAGGTTTCTAAGCGATTTATTTATGATGGTGGTCCTGTTGGGATATTTCTTCTTGCTGTCCTTGCACATTTGCCACCCAGTCACACAAATTGTTAATGGGACAGGAAATAAGGGGAAATGAACCAACAACAGCATTGCACCAAGTGGGGGCACAGGCAGAAAATTTTGAATCATGATCTTGATCCATGTATTACATTTATTACCCTAACACAAGTGGAACTTTAGAGTT
Source organism: Pyxicephalus adspersus (assembly GCF_032062135.1). Taxonomy (NCBI): domain Eukaryota; kingdom Metazoa; phylum Chordata; class Amphibia; order Anura; family Pyxicephalidae; genus Pyxicephalus; species Pyxicephalus adspersus. The sequence continues at coordinate 63,464,222 of NC_092859.1, forward strand.
TGCTCAAATGTGTTTACTCAAATGTGGTAAAGACGCTCAATAGAACTGTGTTTATAACCTCAATAAAGTTCAAGTTAAAGTTCAACTTTAGGTCCAATGATTCTAGGTTGTAGTGCTTCTTTATTTAATTCAGGCAAATTATGACTAGTAGAAGAGCCCAAGAGAGTTGAGTACATAGCTTCCTGCAAACAGAAATCCAAGCCACTATGACTGAAGGAACTTGAATCCAATAACATTAAGTGGAAAACAGTGTGTGGGAGTTAAGATTTCACTTCCATGATAGTCTATCTTCTCCAGTCTTGGAGAGCTTTAATAAATCAGGCCCAATGTGAGAAGCTCACAATGTGCAGTGATATCAGGGCAGACAATTAGGCCAGTGCCTTGGATATCAATATGAGCAGAAAGGATGCAGTAAATCTGAAATGAAAAAGAAGTCTCTTTGTAGTTCAAAAAACAGGCAACCTTCTTCTTTCTCTTGCCCAGTACATTTTAGCCATAGCTCTGCATATAAAGCAGACTTTGTGTGTGCCTACATGTGTTCACTTTGGTAGAAGATTGTACTAAAGGGGGTGTGTGTAGACCTGCATTATGTCTATGTAGAGGTCTTATTTAATGGAATACACGGGTACAATGTGAGAATTTTTCTCTGGATGTATGCTTGTTTTCTTTATGTATTATTAGTTAGAATTTGGAAAAAAACTGGTCATTTGCTCATTTACTGTAGGATCCAGTAAACCAATCTATAAAGTCAGGTTTAGAAGAGTGTTCTGGTATGTGTTTCTAAGGAATAATGCTTCCTCAGCATTTGTGCTCAAGCAAAATGTATAATTTTTTACTTTGTACAGCATGGTCTGTCTGGCTTCCTAAATCCTCATGGGAGTGAGTTGATTTGCATGGTTTTATTTTCCTTTTCAAATTCCTAACTTGAAGTTCACACGTGCACGACACAAGAGGTAGAGAAGAAGACAACCACAATGAGCTTCAACACACTCTGAAACACAATTCTTTTTAGTCTTTTAGATTTTCCTCAAGTGGACAGCAGTGTAATGAGATCTGAGAAGGTTAAAGAAAGGCTTTTTTCATTTTTCTTTTTAAAAGAGCATAACCCAACACTCAACCCTCCTAAAAGGCCAAGAGAAGGGAGGGAGAGGAGTTCAAGGGTGTGATCTAAAACTCTGCTTCCTCCAAAATAATCTAAAGAAAGGACAGCTCAGAACAAAGACAATGGCCCTGATTCACTAAGCAAAATTCGGAAGTCGCTCGCGCATTCGTATTCGCAACCTGAAATCGGAAGCCGTCGCGCAATTCAGCAACTGAATGAGCTCGCGGCCGGAGCTGCGCATCCCCGACAGTTTTACACTGGCGAGCTTGCATTAAAAGTCACTGTTCCCCTAAAAAAGCATTCTTTCTAATGGCACACATATTACCCTTAGCCCTAAAAAAACAATACAATACAAAATGACAGTTTGAATTTACCAATTACACACTTTGTATTTATTTGAATTATTTTGTATTGGATTCAATACAGGAGTTTGTATTGAATCCAATACAAAATGAATGAATGAGTTTCTATTTCAATTCTACTTTCAATTTTTTTGTGCCCAAACGAAGGTCGGGCTTAACGGCAAGGTGGTTAATGATAATGAAATGTCCAAATAAAAACAAACAGCCAATTTTGACAGACTGTGCAAAGTGCTAATTGCAATGGAATTTCTATCACCTGTGCGCTTAAATTTGAACATATATAAGGGTGTGGTTTAACATGCTTTTTCCTTTTGTCTTTTTCTTCTTGGAGGGCCTGTTGATTTGTGTGTTATCCTAATTAATCTATGTTGCTGCATTTGATACTTTGCTTACCATTTAGCACAATAGCTTCTTTTTAAATTTTTTTTTACTTGGAATGTTTTAATGTCTATTTTGCAATTTTGAAGTCAATGTTAATGCTATGTTATTGTGTTTGTGACCATATTGTTTGATTGCAAAATTCTGCCTTTATTACCACTTTTCAATGTTTATCCTGCATAAAGATTTTCTAGTCCAGTTTCCACCCTTGATAGGGCAAAATTGCATATTGGTTTGGTAAGTATTTTTTTAATGCAATATTTGTTGGGCCATTTTTGAATTTTTTTGGCTTTACATGGAAGTGTGGGTTTACATGTGTTTTGTTTGTTCTTTTTAATTTTTTTGTCATTTAGTGTAAAGTTTAGTAATGTCTATTTTTTTTTGTTTGGTTTTGATGTGTTTTTGTATTTTATTGTGACCTTTTAGCAAATGTTTCTTTTGAATAAAGTTGTTTCTAAAATGTTTGTTTTTTGAGGGTTTATGTGATCTCCTTTCCAATATCCCAGGACACACAGTTTAAAAAGACAATTTTGATTGTTTTTAAGCTGTTCCTTCCTCTGAATTATTTGTAAGGCTAAAAACAGAACAATTGTCTTATTAAAACTCAGTTGTTTGATGCGCATAACTGTGAGCTTTCAGTTCAGTCGCGTGTAGCTCATAGTTGTGCACCACGGTGGACCCGCTACGTGCGCCTGAACTGTTCTATCAGTTGAAAAATGCACTGCACTTTTGCACAGTCCTCATTAAGGGAAGTTTGGATTTTTGTATATTGCATGTTTTGTTTCATATGCTCTCATGTATGTTTAGACATGATTGCACATAAAGCCAAACATGTATGTTTGCATTTAGATGTGTGTACATATACATAGAAAAGAGAAATTACAAGAAGAAATAGGCAAAGAGGGCTTTTTGGACCATATTGCTTCACATTGCAAAGATTGCCTATTTCTTCCTATGATTTCGGATATCATGGGCTTGGCTACAAACAACATTCATGGAGGATATTGCTTCTGGTTAAAAAAGGAATACACCTTTATGTGCTTCCACTACCAAGCTGAGGTTAGGTAATATATAGTTGGGCAAGGTCTAACATGCAATTCAAACTGAATAAACACCCTGAAAGGCTTGAAAAGCAAGAACATATGTTTGGCTCAAAGTGAAACATAGCAAAAAATATATACAAAAAGTATTAATATAAAATATATGCGCGTATCTATGGGCAACACCGGAACACTGGCTACAAGCGGGTAATGATCTGCATACAGCAGGCGTACATGCAAATGCATGGCATGGCCACGTTTTGCAGTAGGCGGGAGTTAACCAGGAAGTTTGATATCTGTACATCATGCTGCACCCGTTGTTTGCCTCCTCGCTCTCATGCAAGGCTGGAAATTATCTTTTTTTTGTCCTAGGACAGTGGAAGCCTTCTGCTAGAATCCTGATTTTTACAATTTTTACAATCCTGATTCTGGTGAAGGCACATTATTCCACTGTCTCACATAGATATTCCCTTGTTTTGTATTTCTCCACTTTTTTTATGGATCTTTTTTTTTTCACGTGTCAACAAAATAAATCTACATGTGCTGCATTATCTGACCCAGTGCAACAGTGCTTACATTTTGCCCCTAGATTGTATGTATGTCTGGCACTTACTAATGCTTCACTGAAACCGGATGAACAGAGTTTACATCTAGGAGCACAACTATGGGTTTTACAATGGTTTAAACAGGATTAAGCTTAGTGGGGTGGCAACTGGAAGCTTCTTAGTAATAGTAATTGTATACTCATATATATCTACACACAATATTAACAAACAAACAGTTTACATTTGCAACCAAACTATGTCAATTTGCAACATAAAATATATCAATCAGTCAATGAAATAGTTATCCTTTTTTGTTCCTTTTTAAGAGGTGTTTGGTTGTTGTCAAAGTAAAGGTGCGTACACACTTCCAATTTTTATCGTTCCAATCGAACGACGAACGATCGATTGGGCAAAAAATCGTTCGTAAAAAAGTAACTTAAAAACCATGAAAAGAAAGTAGGAGATACTTTGTTAGGCCTAGCTCCATCAAGTATCATTAGGAGTGTATGACTAGCTTCATGTCTAGGCAGCTTTTACCAGAAGACAAAGGTTAAATGTCACTTAGCCACGTTTGTCCCTTGTGAAAACTCACAACCTTCATTGCCAACAAATTGCATCACTTTAGTTCCATAGCCATATTTAGCTTGGCCCCAGGAATAACCTTTCTTTCTTGTTTGGCACAGTGTAAACAGCAAAACTGTCAGATGAGATGACATAACTTGAATTTTTTAGCACTGTGCAATTTAAGAACTAGCTGCATATTATACTGTTACATTTTGTCAGTACTTACCTCTCTTATTTTTTTGGTCTCCTTCTACAAACACAGCCAGTTCCACATCAAGGGAGGCAGCCAGCCCTCTTGAGGAGCTTCTGAGCTCCCCACCACCGCCACCCCAACCCCAGCGACATGGCAGACATCCTCCTGGTAAGTTTATATTTTCATTTGTTTGCTTTTTAAAAGGACAGTACTTTTAAAAAATGTTTAGACCAAACTCTTCCAGTTAATATATTATTTGTATTTTCCTCATCTGCCAGGAAGTAGACAGGATAGACTGTATTGGCTGCATCGGAGGATGTCTGCCATGGAGCAACACTTCAGGCTGGACCCTCTTTGGGATCTGCCCAGGCGGTACCGCTTAAAAAAAAAAAATTTGTATATATGTTTTAAAATTATTTTGATTGTATTATTATATTTTTATATTTGTTGGGGTTTGCACATTTTAAGTTATTGGGGGGAGATTGAAAAAGTAAAACTTTTGTAAAAAAAAACTAAAAGCCAGATTATGTGAATTTACTTTGATTTTTTTTTCAGTGCACATTTCAAAGATTTTTCCAGGCTGGCCAATCCAATTTCATCCCTAAAAAACACAAAAAAGAAACCTTAGTTTTTAAACAATGGTTATTAGAACCATAAAATATGGAACATTCTCTTATCCTACACAAACCTGTTTTGCAGCATGGCCAAGTTTGCTCCATTCCTCCATTGCTCACTTGGTCAAAATATCCTGTGACCTTAAAAGTAACAGAGTTGGGTATGTTAGATATGTCCTCTTCAAAATATATGTAATTGTAACATCATTCAAGAATACATTTGGCATTCAATACACAGCTGAACACCTTAGTATGTCATTTTAACCAACAGAAAAGTAG
>NC_092859.1:63469697-63475297 GCF_032062135.1 Pyxicephalus adspersus
TATACAAACAAGCGTCTTCACACAGGATACCAACTCAAACCCACACTGACGATCTCATGGAGTCCTGAAAAAATTGAGTGAAGACTGATAGGAAGAATGTGAAGAATGTTCTCACCTGGCACCCGGCAACTATATAGTTCGCCCAAACCGGCCACGGGCCACTTCACCGGCCCTACCACGGCCACCTCCACTTCCTGGCCACGGGACACCCCCAGAGCATGCCCACGGTCCACCTGCACAACACAGGCGCAAGTGCGGCCCACCTCTAGAGCATGTCGATTGCTTGCCCATGTTTTAGGAGGTGGACGGGCAGGGGCACTGGGTGGATGTGCAGGGGCATGGGGTGGGCTTGCAGGGGCACTGGGTGGATGGGCAGGGGCATGGGGTGGGCTAGCAGGGGCACTCATTGGCCGGGCAAGGGCACAGGGTGGAGCCGGGGGGAAGAATGGAGCTGGCTGCTCTGGAGGAAATGGGGGGCCAGCAGGGCTTTTTGGGATTTGCCAACCCAGCCTTTGAATTATCGCCTGATGTAGGCGAGATTGTTGGCCCAGGGATTCACTTAACATGTTACAGAGATGGTCAACTCTGAACATGTAGGCACCCAAAGTGGCCGATTGTTCTTGGACCGATTATATCAGACGATGCACGGCCGCCAGATGTTGTTGGTTAATTTCTCGGTCCTGGCGATTTTGATTTATGTTTTCATGTAGGAGCGTAAGGACCAGTTCCAAATTATCTGAACTTGGGCCAGGCATCCTTGACTCCACTAATCTATCAAAATGGCTAACCATCCTCTGACTGAGGTTTATAAGCTGGCTACCCACACTGGGTTGACCCAATCCACCTGCATCCACTGGTTGCTATAAAGGGAAAATAAAAAATTACTACAATATCACATAACTTTGTGGGTCACCATAACATTATGCAGACAGCATCCTGACATTGAAACATCAACTAATGTTAGACACATTTTTTCGGAGTCCTATACATTAAAAATTGGTTTGCTTATGGAAACCTCAGGTGTCTCCTCTTCTGATTGTGGTAAATGTCCACCTGAGGGACCCTAAACAAAAAAAACACAAATGGAACACATTGGGAAAAGTTCATTCCCCCAACACATTCCAAAATAAACACTAACAGACCAGTTCTTGCCTACCTCCACAGTGGATGCAGCCCATGAAAACTCTTCAGAACCAGAAACCAGCAGACATGGATGTTCTACAAACGAACATGATATATCACATCAAAATGAATGAATGTGGTGACAAGTCTTCACATATCAAAAGTCCCTAATATTTCGCACACGTAAATTTTTTTTTGACATATTAAGCTCACACATTCCCAAAGGGAGGCTGCACCAGAATCCTCTGGCAAAAAACTTAACAAATTTTATCTACATATAGATATAATATAGAAAGATCGAAGGTTATTACTTAGCTTTTGGAAGGCTGAACACACACACAAACCAAATTACCTGTATTCTCCTCCTGGCTTCTCTGCAGTGGATCAACGACCTCCTCCTGTAGATGATGATCTGTTAATGAAAGCACAAGAGTGAGCTTGACTGTAACCCAAGTTCATTTGGATTGATCGGATCACCACAAATCTAACCACAAAACATACCACTCCCAGAGTCAAAAATGTGTGAAATCAAACGCTCATATTACACATGAGTGTGGTTATAAACATGATTAGAGACACGTGCACAATGTCAAACAAGATATACCATGAAGGTTCATGAAGGTTCATCTTACCAGGAGGAAGGCCAGCGTCATCTTGATGTGAAGTGACATCCTCATCATCCACATCCCCCCGAGCACAGAGGGAAGGAGGAGACTGCTGCGTCTCAGGGCGTACTATTGTAAAAAAATTGAAACACACACATTGTTAATGCAAGTCAAAAGAAGGTAAAAATACACCAAAGAGGTCATTTTCCAAAAATGGTCTCATATTTCACCCCCAAGCATAAATAAGTAAAAACACAATGCTATTTTGTTCTCAATGCTAATGAATAAACTGTTGCAATCCCACAAAAATGCAAAAATCAATTCACATGAATGACCAGGCTCTTAGCCACTCTGTATATTTTAGGAAGGGGTTCCTTTCAAACCTCCTCGGGCTTAATTTGTGGACTGAGCCAGCCTACAGTTTCCAGGGTTTCTACGAAGGTCATCAATGCCATTGTGGACCTTGTCCCACTATATATTCATTTTCCTCAAACAGCTCAGGAGTGGAGGAAGGTAAAGTTGGATTTCTTCAGGCGAGCGGGATTTCAGAATGTCTTGGGGGCCATTGACTGCACCCATGTGGCCATTCAGGCCCCTAAACTGCAGGAAATTGCGTTTTGCAACCGGAAGCAATATCATTTACTGAATGTACAAATAGTCTGTGATGCCAACAAGAGAATTATGAGTGCACGCACAGGCTTCCCAGGATCATGCCATGATGCCTATATCCTGCGTCAGACAGCCCTCAACCAGAAAATAATCTCTGGAGAAATGCCTGAGGTCTGGTTAATAGGTAATGTATAATGTCATTACTGTAATACAAGGACACCTATTATGTTGCTATGTCCCTTTGCATTGTCAGAATGCCAGGCTATGACCTATATTGTATATATGTCATATTTTGTGCTAACATCTAATTTAGCAAATAGTTCATAAATATTGTACAATATTGGGAGCATGGGGGAAGAACTAACTTTCAGATATTGCCGGAAGCCCTAGTATAATTACTATTTTCACAGCTCACAGTACTTCAGTGTGGTAGTCAGTAGTAACAATGTCTCCTAACAACCAAAAAGCAATAAAGTGACCGAAGAGCACAACCCTTAGCAACCTTTGTAAAAAAAACTCTAGTGTTACACTGCATTCACAGAACACTTGCTATAGCAAGAACTAACATGTATTATGTTTGTCTTTTTACAGCTGATGATACGGGCAGCTTCCATGGCTTATGACAGCTGTGCGTCAACCCCGGTCTGAAGCAGAGCATAATTACAACAAGGGTCTGCAAAAAAGCCGGGGGGTTGTGGAGCACACCATCAGGCTGCTAAAAGCATGGTTTCTGTGCTTAGTGCGGCCCGGTGGTGAGCTCCTGTAAGCACCATGGAAAGCTGCCCAAGCCATCATGGCATGCTGCGTCCTACAAAACCTGTGGCTGGACCATGGTGATACCTGGGACGTTCCAGAGGAACTCGAGCCAGAGGTACATCAACATCCTGCCTCCAGCTCCCAAAGCACAGCAGAGGGCCATCGTGTCTTTGCGCGTGAGTATTTACATATGTTTACAATGCATGAATTACATATTTCAGCACATCATGTTTGGGTTACAAACCAACCTAGGAGTTAAAGTCATAGCAAGTACACTTTAATTGTTTGGGAAATGAAATAGCAGACATATTTTTGTAAGAGCTAGACCTTTATGTGACACTTTACAAAAACACATTGCCAAACTAGGGCACAGTGCAATTTAGTTTAGATTTGGGCAAGCATTGCTTATGCAGCCAGAAAAGCATGAAAAATACAATCCGGCAGCATGTAGTTACCACTAAAGCATGATTACCCAAGCTGCTTAACACATCCTAATAATGTAATATATTTCTTTACAGGGCGATACCATCCCTCTGCTGTGCTGCCAAGCTTCTGGAATGTCACATCACAGACTATAGATTCGTGGATGATATTGCTTCCAGTTAAAAGGAGAAATCCACCTTTATGTTCCTCCACTCCCAAGCTGATGTGAGGAAGTGAATATATAGTGGGACAAGGTCTAAAATTGCATTGAAACCTTCATGAACACCCAGGAAACTGTAGACTGGCTCACAAATTACTGGCTCACAGTGCACAAATTAAGGGCGACGTGGTTTGAAAGGATTTCCTAAAATATATAGAGAGTCCAGGAGTCTCGTCATTCTTGGCACAGCCTAGCTTCTTTTGGTTTTTGCTGCAATTTTACCTTCCAGAAAGATGTACAGGTCATGGATGACCTGGCGGGACAGGCATAAACGCCTTTTGACATTCTCGTCATTGGTTTGAGGTGCAAAAAAAAATTAGTTTGTTGGCACAAAGCAATAAAATATGTTTGGCACTAAGTTAAATTGTTCCTGGCATTTTTCTATACAAAATTACTAATACGATTAGAATCATGTAAACACATAAATAAAGCATACTATCTGGTATGTAAGATTGCTTGACCCTGCTTGTGGGTGTGTGTGGAGCAAACCATCGGCCTGCTAAAAGCATGGTTTCTGTGCTTGGCACGGCCCGGTGGTGAGCTCCTATACGCACCATGGAAAGCTGCCCGGGTCATCATGGCATGCTGTGTCCCGCACAACCTGTGGCTGCACTATGGGGATACCTGGGACATTCCAGAGGAACTCAAGCCAGAGGTACATCAACATCCTGCTTCTGGCTCCCAAAGCACAGCAGAGGGACGTTGAGTCAGAGCTGAACTCATTGCTAATGTCTTTACGCGTATTTCCATATGTTTACAATGCATGCATTACATATTTCAGCGCATCATGTTTGGGTTACAAATCAACCTAGGAGTTGAGGTCATAGAAAGCACACTTTAATTGTTTGGGAAATGAAATAGCAGACATATTTGTGTAAGAGCTGGACCTTTTTGTGACACTTTACAAAAACTAAAGTGTCACAAAATTCTTTATATATATAAATATATATATATATATAATTTATATATATATTTATATATTTTTTATAATATATAAAATTCTTCAGCAGTGTTGTAATTTTTTCCACAAGTATTGCATACAAATGTCTGCATGGTTTCCACACCAAACTCCTACTTAACCCCCACGTTGCCTTTGTCACATATTGGTATTTGAATATATTATGTACATAGTCCTTTTCTGAATAAATTGTCATGATTTTATTTCTTTTTTTTGTTTGTTTGTTTTTTTTATAGTCTGACATTTGCACTCAGGTTGATTTGCCATCACACAACTCCTCTGTTCATTTGTAGTTGTGTTATAGGTTTGTTGTCATTGTGCTGTGCTGCCTGATCTTAGCACTATTGTATACAAGCACACTTCCACTTGCTGTCCAAACTGGTTGTCAATTAGTTGTCTAGCTGAGTTGCATACGCATTCTAACACACCTGATGGTGATGGAAGGAGGTCCAGGTTGCCAAGCACAACATCAAACCACATTGATTGCCAAGCTTACAAGCAGGGTCTTGTAAGCTTGGCAGTATATCAAACTTCCAAGGCCAAATCCACTTTGTGCCAAACATTTTCTTGCTTTCCCATCCCTTCAGGGTGTTTTTGCAGATTTGAATGGCATTTTAGATCTTGGCCCACTATATATACCACTATATATATTGACTTACTCACCTCAGCTTGGTAGTGGAAGCACATAAAGGTGGATTTCTTCTTTTTTTTTTTTTTCCAAACTGTTTTTATTAGGTTTTTCAGTTAACAGAAACAATCATAAGAATAGAAACCAATAAAGGGTCAAAACATCACAAGGGGGAAAAAAACAGAAAAAGTGGAGGGGGAAGGGGGGGGGGGATAAGGTAATGAATGCCTAAACGTTTTTTATTTTTTTTTTTTTTTTTTTTTTTTTTTTTTTTTTTTT
>NC_092859.1:63475331-63476885 GCF_032062135.1 Pyxicephalus adspersus
GGGGGGGCACTCAAAGTTTTTAGTACATATAATCATATAAACAATGACAAAAAGTTTAAACAGCATACAATCAGTCATGAAAACCAATAGCATATAAGTTATGAGCTAATCACATTTGCGGTATCCGTGATATTCGTTATATACCACGTAGAGTGTTGAAACATATTGAGGATCGATGAGCTTTCCGAACTTGTGAATGTATGAATCATAAAGTGATACCATTGTCGCCAGAAACAAGTGATACTGTCATCTCCTTGAAGTTGAGCATCTAACATCTCTGTATGGAATAAAACTTTCAGGGAAGCAATGACTTGTTCCGATGTGGGAGGGAGAGGTTGAATCCAGTTGCGCATAATCGCTCGCCTGGCTGCCAACAGACAAACATTAGTCCATCGTTGTAAAGAGCGTGACATACCGTCCTGGCTCGTGTTGTCCCATGAACCAAATAGGAACAGGGAAGGGGTGTTAGGGGCATGATGTCCAGTAATATTAGAGATCAACATAGAAATTTGATGCCAAAAACTTTCAATACGTGGACAAAACCAAAGGCGGTGAGATAACGACGCCTTGACACAGTTACATTTGGGACATTGAAAATGCCATTGTTTGGGCTGTGGATCAGATGAGGAAGGTCTAAATACCTTATAAGCCCTGTGCAGTAACATAAATTGTGATTCCCTCCAAACCTCATTTATAATACTTTTCCTGACTGTTAGGTAACCTTGTATGGCCATATCAACGATCTCCGGGTCAGGGAAATCTTTTTGCCAACTCTTAACATTGGAGACTGAAAGAGGTTTAGTGAAAGTAGGCAACAAATAGGCATATATAGTAGAAATATTTGGGGGGGACAATGCTAAGAGCTTATCAAAACCATAGGGACGAAAAAATTCAACATAATGAAAAGCCATAGATTTGAGATAAGAGATAGCCTGATTATAATACAGTGGATAGAGCGCCCATCGGGGAATATCATATTTGTTTTGTAGATCTGTTAAAGACATTTTAGACATGTCTTCCTGTCCAAAGAGATCCCTAAAATAAATCAGACCCCTCTCTTTCCATACTTTGAATGGTGCGTATTCTTGTGCTTGAGGGAACAAGGGATTACCACAAATGGGAAGATATGTAGATAAGCGGACCGGAAGTTTAAACTTCTGTCTAAGCACCTTCCATGTGACAACTGTGTCTCTAATTAGTACATTGTGTCGTAAAGAAGGTGGAAACATAGCAATTCTGCAATGCAATAGGGCACTTAGATCCCAGGGGTGGGTCATTGCACTCTCGAGAAATATATTAGAAGAGCATGAGGTCCCTTTAAGCCAATCTATAACATGTCTGGTCAAGCAGGCCAAATTATAAAGTCTAATATTGGGAAAGCCCACTCCGCCTTCATTCTTGGGTACCCTGTTTCCCCGATTATAAGGCACTCTCTTATATTTTTGGAAATGCCAAAATATGCCCTGGGTCTTATTTTCAGGGGATGTCTTATTTTTCCATGAAGAAGACTACAGTACACATTTATTGTTGAAAGTCACTCATGATCACTCATGT
>NC_092859.1:63477807-63482791 GCF_032062135.1 Pyxicephalus adspersus
TTATTTTTTTAAAAATCGGGGGTGGCTTACTTAATGGGGATGTCCTAAAATCGGGGAAACACGGTAGATACAACTTAAGAAGCGAAATTCTAGGACGTCTTCCCACCCAAATAAATTTTGTAAAAGCCCTGTTAAGAGCATTATTATCAGTATGGGTCAATAAAAGAGGCAGAGTTTGCATAGGGTATAACAATTTAGAGAAGGACATAATTTTTACCAGGTGACAGCGACCCAAAAAAGACAGCGGCAGATTTTCCCACATTTTCAATTCCCTCTGTATTTTAGATATCAAAGGTGGGTAATTTAATGAGTATAACGAGGATGGTATGCGGCCAATACCCAATCCTAGATAGACTATAAAGTGCGGTGCCACTTTAAATGGAACTTGGTTTCGCCAGCGGTCTACAACCGCCATGGATCTGGCCAGAGACAGAATCTCACTTTTAGTAAAGTTTATTTTGAGCCCTGAGAAGCTTTCATAAGTATGGAATATTGTTTGAATAATATTGCTATCTCTTCCGGGATCAGAGGTGAAAACCAAAATGTCATCCGCGAAAAAAGCAGTTCGCAGCTCACAATCATGGACCGGAATACCATGTAGTGTGGGGGTGGCATCTAAATATCTAACTAGTGGTTCCAGTGCCAGATTGAACAGGAGGGGAGATAAGGGGCATCCCTGCCTGGTCCCTCTATACAATGCGATGGGACCCGATAGGTACCCGGGAGTGAATACATTGGCCCTCGGGGATGCGTACATTGCCTCCTACAATTTCAGGAAAGAACCCTTAAGACCAATATGATCCAAAACCCTAAAAAGCCATGCTATATTCACCGTGTCAAATGCTTTATGGGCGTCTATTGCAATTATTGCCAAATCAAGGTCGGGTTGTCGTTTAGCAATCTCCAGGGCCACCAGTACTTTTCTAATATTAGTTACCGCAGATCTGCCCTGAACAAAACCCACTTGCGATGGAGAAATTAAAGAGGGCAATAACCTAGCTAGCCTATCTGCAAGAATTTTAGATAGAATCTTTGCATCTATATTTATCAATGAGACGGGGCGGTAGGATTCTGGTTCACAGGGATCTTTGTCTTTTTTCAAAAGAAGCTTTATGTATGCTTCCTGACCAGATTGAAAATAGTCGCCCCTCTCCCACAGGGTAGAGTACATGGCGTGGAGATCATCAACTACCTCACCAACCAAAAACTTGTAAAATTCAGCAGTAAAACCATCTGGACCTGGGGCTTTGCCATTTTTCAAGTGTTTAATAGTCATCATGACTTGTTCTCTTGTAATAGGGGCATTTAAAGCATCCAAATCAGGTTGCTGCAGTCGGGGTATGTCGAGTGCAGAAAGGAAAGTAGAACCAGCTATATTATCTGTATCTGGAAGCGAATACAACTGTTGAAAATATTGTGCCAAGCATTGATTCACCTCCTTAAGTGAGGTGACCATAGTGCCCATAGGGGATTTCAATTTTGGAATATGTGCTGTTTTATATCCCACACGTACTAGGTTCGCCAACATTTTGCCCGATTTGTTGCCGAATTTATGAAACTCTAAAAATCTATACTTGGATTTCAGTTGTTCATATTGGTAAAGCCGTAAATCAAATTGACGTTTAGAGTCCTGCCAAGCTTGTCTGGTACTCGGGGAGGGGTTATCTGTTAGTGCTTGTTGCGCTGCTCTAAGTTCCTGTTGAGCTAACAAAAAGTGAGACAGGGTCACCCTTTTCCTTTTAGCCATAAAAGAAATAATCTTGCCTCGAAGGAAGGCCTTACCAGCTTCCCAAAAAAGCACCGGCTCATTTCTATGAACCGCATTATGTTGTACATATTCCAACCACGCTGATGTTAATGTTGCCTGAAATTCAGGGTCTTTACACAAATATGATGGAAAGCGCCAAGGTACATAATCTCCCTTGGGATAATGATCTCTTAATTTAAGAGAGATAGGGGAGTGGTCTGATATCGCCATGACATGGATTTCGGGAAATTCAATTCTTTCTAAAGTGGCATCTGTGCAGAACAGATAGTCCAATCGGGCTTGGGTTACATGAGCTTGTGACACAAATGTATATTGGCGTTCTAAGGGATGATATTGTCTCCAAACATCATTTAGAGACAAGGCATGGGCAAAATCTGCCAATACTGAGTGAGATGGTGGTTTAGTGACAGTTGTATTCGAGCTAGGACTTCTGTCTTCCGATTGCACCATAACTGAATTAAAGTCCCCTCCCAATATTTTGTAAGGAGTAGGGTCCTGAGCAACCCATTTAGATATTTCCTGAAAAAAGGAGGCTGATGGTGAATTGGGAGCATATATATTGTTAATAGAGAGATCATAATCAGATAGCTGGATAAGTACTTTCATAATGCGTCCTGCTGAATCACATTGAACTGTCTTGACCTTACCCTGGAAAGATCTATGAATCAGAATCATGGCTCCAGCTTTCCTGTCAACAGAGGGAGTGCCATATACCTCCCCGACCCAAAGTTTTTTCATTCTATGGAAATCATTAGCTCCCAAGTGTGTCTCCTGTAACAAAACCACGTCCGCCTTGAGTCTTTTCAAATGACGTAATACGGACATGCGCTTGTTAGGGGAACATAGGCCCTTAATATTCCATGAAACTATCTGCATATAATTCGAAGACAAGGCTTATACATATCATGAATATAACGAATATAATAGGGCTGCAGCATAATAGGTACACGTGGTAGGTACGGGCACAATGGCAAATTATACCCGCATAATATGATGACAAAAAGAGCAATCAATGGGTTAAGCCCATTATAAAAGGCAAAAGCATAGCTAATACAATTGTGGTCGCTGTTTAAACGAACAAAAAGAGTGTGCCCCTTAACAATAGAAAAAACATGGGGAAGGAGCAGTGGGAGAGCATAAGGGAGGAGACAAACAGTACATAGAAATGACTTTCCTTTTTTCCTCGCAGAGCAATAGTGAACATACCAAGTCAGTAACATTGGCAAAAACATCATCATAGCAAGAAATGCGGGCTCACACCTCACAAAATGGGATATATATGTGTTCCGTTTCAATAGAAACAAAAGAGATTAAGGCACTTTGTAGCTAAGGTTGAATCACATTATCTCGCCTTTAGCTGCATCTCAGAACGATGTACATCACGGATCTTCTTGGCGGGTACATGAACCGAATGCCTGGGTGGCTTTGGAGAACGTATCGGAATCAGGGAACGATCAGTTGAGCACGGTGGGGAGGTGCCAGAGTCTTCTGATGGTGTAGAAGATAGGTCAGACAATAAAGTGTGCACCAGACTTTCCGCCTCATCAGCAGAAGTGAGCGAGTATTTTCGCCCCTGGTGGTCAGAGAAGTGAAGGATGGCAGGATAGGCCAAAGTAAAACGCAGATTATGATGATACAGCGTAGAACACACTCGCTGGAAACTGCGCCTTTTGCGTGAAACTTCTGCTGAGTAATCCGCAAACAATAATAAAGAAGCTCCCTCATACTGCAGTTTGTGTTGGTTCCTAAAGGCATGAAGTATGCGGTTCCTGTCAGTATAGTAAGTGTAGGCTACCAGTACCGGTCTAGGATTAGATTTCTCCGTGCGAGTTGGACCCAGTCTGTGGGCACGTTCAACCCTGCAAGGTACTTGAAGGCCCAATAATTGAGGCAGTATCGTAGCACAGATGTCATACAATTGAGAAGGTTTGATACTTTCTGGAAGACCTACAACACGCAGATTATTACGCCTAGATCTATTTTCTAGGTCTTCTATTTTATCTTGCAAGGCTTGTGCTTTGGTTTCCAGCATAGAGATAGTAACTCTGGCAGATGTAACATCATTTTCAACCAGTGTGATCCGCTGCTCAGCAGTATCTAATCTGTGAGACTGTTCCTTTAAATCCTTCCGCAAGGATTGTATACCTTTTTGTACTGCAGCATCAATAGCTTCCTGTAAGGTAGGTTTCAACAAAGCAGCCAATGCATCAGCAGTTTGTACAGGTTGGGGAACATCAGTAGGATCAGTGGACTGTACCTGAGAGACATCTGTGCTGGGAGCGTGGGATGTGAAGGCTGCGGCGGCCATCTTGGAAGGGGTAGCTCGGATCTTGTCTTTCTTCCCCATGCTTTCCTGGCTGTTAGTAATGGAGGAGGATGTCAAGAATCGGTCCATTCACTCGCTGGCAGATAAAATCTGAGATGCGGGCGGGAGAGCGGTGTCAGTGCCGGCTTAGTACTGTGGAATCCCGGAGGGGAGCAGGAGCCGCACTTACATGCTGCCTGCCTGCGGGGCGCCGGATCCGGAAGTCCGGATTTCTTCTTTTAACCAGAAGCAATATTCTCCATGAATGTTGCTTGCAGCCAAGCCCATGATATCAGAAATCATAGGAAGAAATCCAATCTTTTCAATGTGAAGCAATATGGTACAAAAAGCCCTCTTTGCCTATTTCTTCTTATAATTTCTCTTTTCTATGTATATGTACACACATCTAAATGCATACATACATGTTTTCCTGTATGTGCACTCATGTCTATACATACATGAGTGCATATGAAGCAAAACAAGCAATATACACAAAAAAATACAAACTTACCTGAATGAGGACTGTGCAAAAGTGCGGTGCATTTTTCAACTGATAAAAAAGTTCAGGCGCACATAGCGGGTCCGCCGTGGCGCACATAGCGGGTCTGCTGTGGCACACAACTATGAGCTACACGCTCCTGAATTTTGGCACACAACTATGCGCATTAAAGAACTGAGTTTTAACAAGACGATTGTTCTGTTTTTAGCCTTACAAATAATTCAGAGCAAGGAACAACTTAAAAACAATCACAATTGTCCTTTTAAACTGTGGAAAGGAGATCACATAACAACAAACCCCCAAAAAACAAACAACAACATTTTACAAACAACTTTATTCAAAAGAAACATTTGCTAAAAGGTCACAATAAAATATAAAAACACATAAAAAAAAAAAAGAACTATAGTAATTT
>NC_092859.1:63483101-63501853 GCF_032062135.1 Pyxicephalus adspersus
TTTTATTATTATTATTATTCTTATAATACCTAATTACAATTATATTTATATATATAATATATATAATTTTGATATATATAATTATATATGTATATATATATATATATATATACACACATAAACATATATATCTATAGAAGCAAACAAGAACGTGTGTGTGCTTGTGACTTTTGTGGGAAAATCTAGTCCGATGGCAAAGCTGAGGTTTCGCCAGCAGGAAAGTCGCAAGATTTACCCCCAGGCGGCTCCTCCGATCAGGCATCGTAAGCGTTTAGATAGGCGCCTATATAGAAGAGCTGAACTCAGTTAACTCTTGCCCAACAGGAAAGAAATAAGTCATTTTAAAATATGCTTTTTTCTTAGCACATATAGATGTTTTAAACATTTGAACAGCACAAACATTTTTTTAGGGCTAAGGGTAATATGTGTGCCTTTAGAAAGAATGCTTTTTTAGATGAACAGTGACTTTTAATGCAAGCTCACCAGTGTAAAACTGCTGGGGATGTGCTGCTCCAGCAGCAAGATCATTTCTGTTACTAACTTCGGCGCGAATACGCCAGCGCCTGAAATTTAGTTGGTGAATTGAGCGAAGGCTTCTGATTTTGGATCGCGAATACGAATGCGCGACCGAGCCTCCGATTTTGCTTGGTGATTCAGGGCCTCTAAGTCTGCACCAGGGAATGTTTTCATGAATGTCAGATTCACTGCTTTATAAACCCCAATCAGTGACCATATATGTGAATATATGTTTTATATATGTTTATATATGTTTTATATGTCCTATGTTTATGCATTCAGGTAAATAAAATTATGTCAGCAGGGTAAAATTGAGAAAATGATAATAAAAAAAACTTTTTGCACCCTTGGAAAGCATTTTTTAATAGACACACATAGTTGCTTTCACTACAAATCATGCAAAGAACCTATTACATATTAATGTAGTACAGGCACGGGTTAATCCAGTCTAGCAAATGGTGGTTAAGGGAAATTTATGGAATGTGTCTAGAAGATAAAAAGTGACTATTAAAATCATAGTTCCAACAGGTCTTTCCCCTTTCCTTTTCCATTATGTTTACAGAAGCACTGCCATATGTAAGCTGTTTGACTTTCAAACAGTTAACTGGTGCATAATCAGTGATCCAAAACTACTGTCTTTCCACCAAGGTCCAGTTATTCACCCACTGGGAGCCAATAGCTTGTCTCCAGAAGTAGTGTAAACCACAGCCCACATGCCAAGGACTCCACTAATCTTCCTGTGACAGTCACATGTCAGTGCCCCCTGCATACAGTCAGGGTAATGGTTAGAGGGAGAGAAAAGGGTTACTGACTATGTAATATCAGTGTCATTATATTGTCCTGGAAGCACATTTTAGGAAAAAAAGGAGTGCATAAGAAACAACTAATGGAAACATATAAAATATGATTGTGTGCTATGTGTACTTGATGGGAGAATCAAAATTCACTTATGTGTATACATATTTTTTTTTATGCGTACACTACACTTACACATATTCATTTAAAAAAATGGCAATGAGTAAATAGTTTTTTATGTGTCTTAATGGCATTAATTTTAAAACATTACCAAGAATATTGCCTTTATTTTCCCTCAACTGGCTTGGACACAGAGTTAAGCATAAATGTATATGATCCAGCAGACAAAGTCTGGATAAGCCATGGTGCCTGTGTGTCACACAGTGAAATATGTGTAGTCATTCCACAGCTTAGGTTCAGCTGCAATCTGTCATGTGATTCATTTATAGGGAGCTCCCATACTTAGCCATATCTGTTATCATGCATTCAGTAGTCTGGGGAAAATTAAAAAAAACATTTCCTACTTTTACTCCCTACAGCCTTAGACATTAGTCAAGGGGATCTAACACATTCCACATAATTCCTGTCCCTTCCAAAGGAATGACACACTCCTGTCAAATTGTTTTATGATGGAAGCATCCTGTTTTGATTTTTTTTTCTCCTCTACACTCTTAGAATCATACAGTAGAGGAAATGAATTGCACAGTGTCAATCAGTTATTATTACTCTTTCTTCCTGCACCCTTGGACAAAGGACACTTTACCAATACCTTTGAATTGGTTGCAGCATTCAGGGTGGCCTGCCTACCCATCTGCCCTCTAGCACATAGCAGTGGTAAACCTAAAATCAAACTGTGCTATGGAGCTTGATGAGGCCTTTAAACCACAGGGTCAAATAAGCAAATTCCCAATTCCTGTCCTTTTCCTGTAGGTGGAGGCTGACGATTGCTTGGAATCACATTTAATGATAATCTGGATGACATATGTAGTGTTTTCATTCATTTCTATTGAAACTTTTGTTTGGCTGTAGATATGCATATGGTGTAGATTCACCATCATTCAACAGCTAGGATACTGTCTGCATAGAGTGTATGTTCCCACTGTGTTTGTGTAGGTTTCCACAACCTAAAAACATATTTAACATATTGGTAAGTTAATTGGTTTTCCATGAAACTGAAACAATAATAATACAATCATGTGAAAAATTAAGTAAACCTTTTGGAAATTGTTGACTTTTTCAACATACCTAAACAGGAAAACATTATATCTTAATCCAAATAGTATCAATAGTTAAAGGTAAATAAACTTAAACATTCAAAAAAATGCAAGCAGGCTGGTTCCCTATTACAAGCAAAATATTTTTTGGAATACAATAAACCTATCTGCATGATTATTTTTTTTTATGTAAACTCATATCTATTTATTGTTGCCATTACCAACATCTTTTCTTGGTCCTCTTCTGGATTCAGGATCTTCGGCCATCTAGATGGTCCAGGCCTTAATGACATAACTTCTGCACATACTTCTGCATGACATAACTTCTGGAGTTCGTTGATTCCTGGCAGCCTGCTATGCTAAAGCTGCGTACACACGTGCAATTTTTGTCGCTGGAAAGGATCTTTCACGATCCTTTCCAACAACAAAGGACTACACGATGCATGAACGGTGCTGTACATACAGCACCGTTCTGCTCTATGGAGAAGGGAGGGGGAGAACGACGGAGCGGCACCCAGCTGCGCGCTCTCCCCTTTCCCTTACATTAGGATCGCTCGTCGTTCATCGTTCGTGGATCTGCCAGGACGTATCCACGGACGATGAACGACGCCGACTGTACACACGCCAGATTCTCACCCGATATCTGGCCGATGCCGATTATCGGGCGAGAAAAATCTGACGTGTGTACGCAGCTTAAGTCTATAAAGAAGATTGCAAACAGGCAGGTAAGTTTATTTTATTGCAGAAGAGACATAGTCTGTCCTTTCTGCAATAAGTATCCTGCCTACTTTTTTACGTTTTTGCCATTTACATATAGTTCTGCTTTAAAAGTGATATGCCTAAACTTAGGACTCAGATAAGTGTTTCAGATAAGGTCCCAATGATAACGGTCTAATAAGAGACCATGCTGATGGAACCTTTCTCATTTAAATCTCAGATATTTGTTTCTCTTATTTAAACAGCACGTAACTCAAGGCTGCCACCTGAATGTTTCACTAATTTATTGTATCTGATTTGTGCAAATATTCTGTGTTCCTTGTGGAGTGATTTTCAAATTAATCTTTCCATTTTATGTGTGTTTAGGTCTATGCTCCAACAGTAGGTATTTAGGTCTACCTAAATAGCAGTAGCAGGTTTGAGAAAAAGAAGGGGGTAATCACAAGGGACAGTCTAATAAAGAAACCAAGGAAAAAGAACAGGTAGACCTGTTTCGTGCCCAGCCTAAATGTATAAATCTTTTAGATAGGGGATAGGAATAGGACAGAAGGCTTTTCAGTGGCACTTAAAGAATACTTTCAAAGTGTATACATTTTTGATTCAAGTTTATTTATTTCCAAAAATTATTTAATTAAAATTATGTACAAGAGGTTAAACGTGGATATATTTTATAAGAATGTTTCCATCACGTGGTTTAGATGGTAATGAGACTAATTTCTATGAATCTCCCTGTCCTAGTGTCCTAACAAAAAAAAACACCCGTGAAAAATAACTGCCAGGGGGTGGATACCAGTGGGTGTGTACAATGACCTAATCGTCAGGACAGTTTCACTTTCACTTTGGGTATGAATGCAGCATGTCATCTACTGCAGCCTTACATCTCTCCCTGTACAAACCTCCATATCTCCTGAACAGTATGTCCTACTGACCTGAAATTTTCAGGGTACATAGGGGACCTTTATATCTAGCAGTACCCTAAATTGCATTTCCACACCTTTAATAAATTACAAAAAATGGGGGTCATAATTATAAAAAGTAGTGAAAATTGAACATCAGGGTTGCTGTTTAAAAAGTTAGTGTGTATAGAAGCCCAAACTTAAACAAACAAATTAGGGACCCCCGGGGCCAGTTACATAGCAAAGACCTGTCACAAAACTAGAAAATGCTCATAATACAGTACACTGTCCCCTTCCCTACTTTTAACCCCAATTTCCCAGGAACGGTATGGTGCAGGTGAACAAAATCATAGGTGCATGTGGGGGACACCTGTGGCTAACACCCCCTAAAATTTCATCAATAGGCCATCGCCATACACAATGGAATTCCGCCTATAAAAAAAACTACCATGTTACACATTGATGGAGGCTTTCATCACCTGAAGCCCAATTTCCCAGGAACAATGAAATGCAGGTGAACAAAACTAGAGGTGTAAGTGGGGGACACCTGTGGCTAACAGCCCCTAAAATTTCATCAATAGGCCATCACCAGAACATGGTAGATTTTTTATGGGCGGAGTTCCACCTGTTCTGGCGATGGCCTATTGATGACATTTTAGGGGGTGTTAGCCACAGGTGTCCCACACTTGCACCTATGAATATGTTCACCTTCACCGCACCATTCATGGAAAATTAGGGTTCAGGTGCTGGAAGCCTCCAGCAATGTGTAACATGGTAGTTTTTTTTATGGGTGGAGTTCCACCTATTCTGGCGATGACCTATTGATAAAATTTTAGAGGGTGTTAGCCACATGTGTGCAACACCTGCACCTGTAATTTTGTTCATCTGCACCGGAAATTGGGGTTCAGGTGCTGGAAGCCTCCAGCAATGTGTAACATGGTAGTTTTTTTTATGGGTGGAGTTCCACCTGTTGTGGCGATGGCTTATAGATGAAATTTTAGGGGATGTTATCCACAGGTATCCCCCACTTGCACCTATGAATTTGTTCACCTGCACTGCACCGTTTTCAGGTCGGTAGGGCATACTGTTCAGGAGATATGGAGGTTTGTACTGGGAGAGATGTAAGGCTGCAGTTGATGACATGCTGCATTCATATGCAAAGTGAAAATGAAACTATCCTGACGATTAGGTCATTGTACACACCCACTGGTATCCGCCCCCTGGCAGGTATTTTTCACCAGTAGTTTTTTTTGTTACCAATTTACCAAATACACACTGTGTATTTATTTGAATTATTTTGTATTGGATTCAATACAGGAGTTTGTATTGAATCCAATACAAAATGAATGAATGAGTTTCTATTTGAATTTCCCGCACACACGCCGACGTCATCACGCACGCAGGGAGGAGCCGTCCGGTTTTTTTTTTCTCCGCCGGACGGCTTCTCCCTTCAGAGATCATCCGGCGCTGGAACGAGAAGGACGTCGGACGATCAGCGGGACCAGGTAAGAAGCCAGGCCGGGCGGCGGAACACAAGATGCCGGCCGGCGGAACACAAGATGCCAGCCGGCATCTTACCGGTCCCGCTGGCACCCGACGCTGGAGAGGGAGATCGACGGACGACGCTGGACGGAGGACGACGCTGGAATATGAAAACGACGCTGGATGAGCACAGGGGGACCAGGTAAGTATGGATGGGAAAAATCTCGGGGTTAACCATCCTTGCAATTTTTTTGTGCCCGAACGAAGGTCGGGCTTAACGGCAAGGTGGTTAAGAAGTCAATGTTAATGCTATGTTATTGTGTTTTTTGGCCATATTGTTTCATTTGAATAATATGTCTATATTACCATCTTTAAATGTTTGTCCTGCATAAATATTTTCTAATCCAGTTTTCCACCCTTGATAGGTCAAAATGGCATATTGGTTTGGTAAATATTTTTGGAAAGCAAGATTTTTTTCCCTTCTATGGTTAGTTTTTTTTTTATAATTTTATTTTTTATTCAGTGAACAGTCATACATACTGGTATTAAACATTAAAACATACAAATCACCAACTGTGTTATCATCTTCCGAATTTACAAACATATCATGAACAAACAAGCAGAATGACTGAGCACAGGCAGATTTCAAAATAATAACAAAAATAACCAAAGAAAGAAATAGAGAAATAGAAGCAAAATAGAGAAAGAGGGGGAGAGAGAGGAGGAGGAGCACAGCATTGCAGGCCAAATTGAAGAAAGGCCAGATTTAACAGTAGGGAACACATACCAATAATTCAATGATATCCTCTGCATTCGAAACAGATCACCGGCGTTATCAGCCTCACTGTATACTGAAAGGTACTCTTGAGTAGTGGTATACTGTATCCAATAGAACCAAGTATTTCGGAATTTATCTGATCTACCGTCCCGACTGGTAATAAAGTCTTCCATTGCCATAATGTCATTCACTCTTCTAAACCATTGTAACAAGGTGGGAGGAGAGGATTGTTTCCACAGGGCCGGAATACAAGCCTTAGCAGCATTTAAAAGGTGTTTGAGTAAAGAAGCATGGTATTTCTTTTTAGACCAATCATTCAAATGTAAAGGGGCTAGCTCCGGGCTGTTACGTATATCTACCTCTGTCAATTCTTCAATAACCGCCGCCACCACTGACCAGAAAGATTGCAACTTAAAGCACTCCCAGAATATATGGCTTAAGTCCTCCGTTTCTGCACCAGTCTATTAACCGTCCCACATGTGTAGCCTGGTGGTACAACAGAGGATCAGGAAAGGCAATACCTCCACGTACTTTAGGCAACCTTAAAACCCGTCGCCCGATACGAGGGCTGTCACCCCCCCCCAGACAAAGCGGAGAAACTCCTGCCTAAACTTGCAGAGTACCTGTTGTGGGATATAAACCGGGAGGGTTTGAAGCAAATATAGCAATCTCGGCATAATATTCATTTTCAGAATGTTGCATCTACCGAACCAGGAGAATGCATGTTGCTTCCACCGCTGCAGGTCCTGTCTCACCCTGTTTACGGTAGTAGAGGCAGAAAGTTTAGGTTAACCACTGAGGACAATTCCCTAGGGATCCTGGTTCTCAAATACGAGATATCTGATTTTGCCCACTTAAAAGGAAAGCACGGTGTCAGGGAGTCCATTAACCGAACAGGTAATGTAATGGATAATGCCTCTGACTTCTGCAAATTGATTTTATACTTGGATAGCACTGAATATCTATGAATCTCCTGTAATAAATTAGGCAAAGAGACCCTGGGGGAAGAAACAAATAAAAGGGGAGATCATCGGCATAGGCTGCCACTTTATGTACCTGATCATGTACTTCAATCCCATGAATACTTGGGTTCGCTCTAACCTGCCTAAGAAACGGTTCCAGGACCAGTATAAACAAGAGAGGAAACAGGGGGCACCCCTGTCGCGTGCCATTGGAAATAGAGAAGGGTCTGGACAGTAAAGCATTCACTTTAACCTGTGCCGTAGGGGTAGAGTATAGAGATCCAATCCAGGCCACCAAGGCAGATAGTAGGCCAATATGGGCCAGGGTACATTTCAAAAATTCCCAGTCAACACAGTCAAAGGCTTTTTCAGCATTTGCTGCTAGTAGTAGTGCTTGAAGTTTACGTGAATTAATATAATTAATTAAATTCAGCGTTCTAACCGTATTGTCTCTAGCCTCGCATCCTGGTGGAAAACCTCTCTGATCTGAGTGTACAATAGATTGGATCAGGGCGTCAGGCGTTTTGCCAGAATGCTCATAAATAGATTAATGTCACAGTTCAATAACGAGATTGGCCTATAACTAGCACATGAGTTAGGGTCTTTATCCGGTTTCAGAATTAAAGAAATGTGTGCTGCCAATGTGTCCCTGGGTTGAGTCGAACCCTCTGTCAAGGCATTAAATGCCAATAGATAGTATGGGGAAAGTATCGAGAGGAATTTTTTATAGTACAGCAGGGTTAGGTCATCCAGGCCCTGTGCCTTCCCAGTGGGCGCTCTAGCAAGCGCCGAGGCCAATTCCTCTGCCGTGATCGGAGCCCCCAGGGACTCCACCGCCTCAGAAGACAAGGAGGGAAGTCCTGAGGAACCCAGATATGCTTTAATCAGCTCCACCCTCGTGGGACCTGGTGCAGGAACCAAATCTCTGTCTAAATTGAACAACTTGTCAAAAAAGGACCTGAAGGTCTCCGCAATATCTGAGGAGGTGTGCACCCGCCCTCTGATGGGGAATCCACACTGGGCATAAAAGTTTTGGCCCTCTTTTCCCGAAGTGCCTGGGTGAGAGCGTTGCCACATTTGTTGGAGTATTCATAGTAGTAACCTCTGCATTTGGTGAACATAAATTTAGTCTTTTAATACGCTAATACGCTCTCTAACTCCCACAATCTGTTGCTCAACTTCCACCGTGTGCTGCCGCTTATGAGTGGTCTCTAAATCATGTAATTCTGCCAGAAGCGGATTCAAATTCGCTTCCCTTTCCTTTTTGCACCTATGACCCGCCTGAATAAGCAAGCTTCGTATGTAACATTTGTGCGCTTCCCATAGATGAAGTGGATTATCCACAGAAGTAGCATTAATTAAGAAATAGGACCTGAGCTGAGTCTCCATTTTGTCACATATCTCCGGTGTATCCAACAAGGAGTTATTTAGTCTCCAGGAGGAAGATTTCGGCTCAGTAGGTGAAGCCCGCACAGTCAAGGCAATCGGGGCATGATCCGAAAGAGAAAACACACCCAGGTCTGCAGATATCACTGTCGCTATTGAGGAGTGTTTGATGAGAAAAAGGTCAATTCTGGAATAAGTTTTGTGCATATGAGAATAGAAGGTGAAGTCTTTCTCAGCGGGGTGTAGGATACGCCATATATCTACTAGTTGATGTGTGTGTAGGAGGCGTTTGATCTTCCTTAGGGCTGCTTCAGACATAACTGAAGCACCCCTGGTTACATCCACCAAAGGATTGGGGGCAAAATTAAAGTCACCACCCACAATCAGTGTGCCTTCACTAAAATCTTCAATAACTTTGTGTAGAGACTCCAAAAATAATACCTGGCCATTGTTGGGAAAATAAACATTAACAAAGGTATAGGTATGTGAATCAATTGACCCCTTATCATAATATATCTACCCTCAGGATCAGTGCAACAGGCTAGCAGTGACCAACGAACCGATTTATCTAACAAAATACATACCCCCTTGGATTTGAACTCAGCGGAGGTACTATGATATGACTAATCAAAATGCCCATATTTAAAATGGGTTTCTTGTAGGAACGCCACTTGACACTTACATCTGTACAGTTCCCGGAGAACTATGGAACGTTTAAGTGGGGAATTCTTTTACCTTGAGTGAGGTAATTTGTAATGCCATGGGTGGGAGGAGAGGAGGGAATTGGGTTAGATGCAAAAAAAAAAAAAAAAAAACCAATAAAGAACTAAGTATCAAATCTTATTGGCTCCAAAATTATAAAAATTCCCTTCCAAGAAGGAGGATCCGACTTAAGTGGGGAGGAGGTACACCACAGCGACGAGCATGTGCTCGCCAATGGCTATAACAACCACTGAGCACCAAAAACCCGCCAATAACCAACCCATGTAAACAGTAATCAACTCTATACCCGCATAGTAACAATAGCAGCTAGTAAGCACTCTCAAGTACAGTTGCAGCGGCATATTTTCTAAACAGTGAGTGCATATAATGACTCATTTCCAGGCTACCACAAAGACATGGATCCGGATCTCCCGGAAGCCCCCCACCTATACACATGGAATGGCCCCAGAAATACCCGTCCCCACCAAATTACCTGAGCTGGTAATAACCAAATACACATGCACGTACAGCTAGCAATAAAACTCAGGTAGCATATAGTATACAGCAACTAGAATATACCCTCCCGTGCAAAATTAGCATTCAAACAAAATAACTATATCTCCCATAATACCAGCAGAACAATAAGCTCACATATATTGTCCCAATACTTAAGTTTCGTTAGGGCAAACTTGTGGGCGAAACAGCCGGCCCGTACGGCTGGTCTGTGGCCTGCTCGGGGCGCTCCAAGCTCTCGTGATCTCTGAGGAGGTAGAAGGGACCTCAACAGGCAAAGCCAGCCAGTCTGGGAGATCAATCGGTGGCAGCTGCAGAAAGTCAAACAGAGCTGGTAGTTGAGATTGTCTATGCAAAGCCAAGACAGAGTCACCTCTAGTGATCACCAAGTGAAATGGATAGCCCCATCTGTAGGAAGCTTGTGCAGTACGGATAACATCCAGTAGGGGTCACAGGACCCGACGCATTCTCAACGTGCTGCTGGAGAGATCTGGTAACAATTGTATGGGTGCCCTATCAAAGTCCATAGGA
Organism: Pyxicephalus adspersus; assembly: GCF_032062135.1. Lineage (NCBI taxonomy): Eukaryota > Metazoa > Chordata > Amphibia > Anura > Pyxicephalidae > Pyxicephalus > Pyxicephalus adspersus. The sequence continues at coordinate 63,493,594 of NC_092859.1, forward strand.
CCATTCCGCCACGCTTGGCGCATTATTTTTTCTTTAATATTATAAAAGTGTACACGACATAATACATCTCTAGGCAGGGGTCTACCAACATCCCGCAGCCCATTCGCCCGATGTACTCTATCCAATTCAAGGGCAGCAGTTGGTGGACGATTAAAGAAGCTGTTAAGAATAGCAGTGACAGTAGACCTCAGGTCTGTGTTGGCAGTAGCTTCAGGAATGCTCTAATTCGTATGTTGTTTCTGCGATTTCTATTCTCGTTATCTTCAGTGCGCAAATACAAAGCGGTAAAATGAGACTTTAAAGTGGCCGAGGAAGATTATAACGCCAGAAAACGGGTCTCCACACTGGAGGACGTAGACTCAAGCACAGCAACTCTGGTGGTAACAGTTGTAATCTGCTGCCTGAGCCCCTCTATTTCCCTCTTATGTGAATTCTCAATGCGAGCAGCCAACCCATTCACCATCCCTGCTAAGTCATCTTTAGAAGGAAGTTGATTCGATCTAGATTCCAAGTGCTCAGTAGAAAAGAAAAAGACACCTACTTAAGAATCCAAAAGAGCTGCTGTAGATGTAGAGAGTAGCACAGGAGTCAGAGGGCAGGGGTCTGCTGTACAAGGAGACTCAGAAGAAGCTGCAGGGAAGGCAGCAGGGGCATCCTTATCTGAGTCAGCTTCCCTGTGAGATGAGGCACACTGCGGAGCCATCTTGGATTCCCCAGCTGCTGCAGAGGGGACAGCTGCCGGAGGAAAAAACTGCTTGAGGCCACGGTGCTTCTGAGCTCTGGAAGCACCTGGTGTCTTCTGCTTATGAGGCATGAGCGGGGGGGGGGGTCTGAAAAACACAGAGCGGGGGGACCAGACAGGAGAAAAGCCACAGGCTGCAAGGAGCTCTCAGCAAGCACGTGCTCAAGCCACCATAGCGTGAACACACCCCCCCCCCTTTCTATGATTAGTTTGACTGGCTAAGAACAGCACAATTAGCTTATTAGAACTCAGTGTGATGTAACCGCTATGTGCGTGTGAACTGTTCTATTTAGTAGAAAAAAATTTCCAGAGAAGGATCCTCATTCTGGTAACTTTTTCTTTTTAGGTGTATATTTGTTTCATGTGCACTCATGTATGTACATACATGCATATATATCTGTATGTATGCAATTATGTGTGTACATAATAAATTATAGGAAGAAAAAGTCAGAAATAGGCAATGAGGAATTTTTAGGCCATATTGCTTAACATGATTCAAATTGAAAAGATTGCCTATTTCTTCCCATGATTTCTGATGTCATGGGCTTGGTTTGAAAAACAAGAACTTATGTTTGGCTCAAAGTATACAAACCAGCATGTTAGTCCATAATTCAAAAAATAAATACAAAAGGTATATTAATATGAAATAATAATATGCGCGTACCTATGCGCAACATATAACAACAGTTACATGCGGCTATTAATGCGCATACAGCAGGCGCCCGTGCAAATGCGTGGGCACGTTTTTCAGTAGGCTGTAGTAAACCAGGAAGTTTCATATCTGCGTTATCATGCCACGCCCGTTGTTTGCAGAGAGGGACCTGCACTTCATTATTCAGGTAAATGATTTTTTTTAAAAAAAAGTTTTTTTAGTACAATAAGCATACATGTTTGTCCATGTTTGCACATTTAAATGTGTTTTTATGTATCAGCCTGAGTTCTCAGGCTGAGTTCTCCTCAGCCTGAGAACTCACCGTCTTTAATCCTTCACATGTCCTAAAACCCTTGTTTGTAACTACTTGAAATTTTGAACATATGTTGCAATTCAACACATTTCTCACACTACTTTCACCATTTTTTGTTACAAATACAAAGAAAGATCCAGCAGGCTTTCATGTAGCTTCCAGTCATTAATCATGCATCAAATGAAGGTTCTTTCTAGGTTGTTGGCTAGCATGAATAAAAATAGACATGATTTGTTTAGTTTTCCATATTTGTACTGACAAATGTTTGCCCAGAATTTTTGGACGTAGGCAAAAAGTATCATTTGGAAGTTCTGCATTAATCTATTCACTTAACTAACCTTACAAATCTACTTTAGTCCTGCCCACCCATTTTTACTTATGGTGTTCATTTTTTATCTACAGCTACTGGAGCGCCCTTCCCAGCACCTCCTCCACAGGACACAAGTTCCAAGTTTAGATATTGTGAACATTCCTTTAAAACCATGGAAATAAAGTAGGAGATACTTTGTTAAGCCTAGCTTAATCAAGTATCATTAGGAGTGTATGACTAGCTTCATCTCTATTCATTTAGAAGCCACAGCACAGCTATAGAATGGGGGAGGGACAGCCTGTGTCCCCATCTCATTCTAGTTGCACTGTTCTCACTGCCCAGCTCTTTTCAGCAGCTGGAATCCTCTGCACGGATGACAGCTGAGAATGGAGCGTCCTCTATTGTTCTTTCAATGGATTAGAGCTGCAGATGAGAGATGGGTAGAAGTCCACACATCTAAAGTTGGCTGTTGACAACTATGTACATGCATATATTTTGATGTGTGTATGTACGGTTTTTAAAAATCTTCATGATTCTACCCCATTAAGCTCAATCAGAGGTAGATTATTTGAAGAGCACTAATTAGCCTTTATTTGAAGAGCAGTAATTAGAAATGGAATTCAATCTGAATTTCAGGAAAAATTTGATTCGCAAGGGATCCCAATTTCCTCGCGATTTGTGGTAAGTGCAGGGAGAGACGTCAGAAGGTGCTAGGGACAGTGCTAGAAAAGTGATTTACAAGTGCAGGGAAAGATTATTTGGTGATCCAATAGCCATTATACAACTCTGTCATTCCAGCAATTTATTTATCCAGAAAAATATATACGCAATTCACTGGTGCAGTTATTTGTGGTGAAAGCATTTATTGGCCTATTTCTGTACAAAAAGAAAAACATATACGCACTTCACTATTGCAGTTATGTGTGGTAAAAGCGTTTAGTTGCCTATTTCTGTACAAAAATAAAAATATATTTGTCGCTTTTAGGTGTGTTTTAATTTGCTTTTAATTTTTTTAGTTTAAGTAAACGTATGTCAGACAGAGAAGTGGCAGGTCATGCACAGAGAAGTGGCAGAGGCCTAAATGGTTCTGGCGCAGGCAGAGGTCGCAGCAGAGTAAGGGGGCGTGTCAGCAGGAGTCGCAGCGAGAGGTCTGAGCTCCCGGTGTCATCTAGCAGTTGTGTCTTGAACAGTAACCCAGCGATTCTTGATTGGTTAACTCCCCCAGCCAACAGTCAGTGGGTTCGTCAGGCACAACCCTTAGTTGGCATGGCCCGGGAGCAGACCCTGTGCCCTCACCTGTTCTCAACCTGCCTCTGTCCTTTGCTGTTCCCTCAGCCACAGAAGTATTGTATGCTGTGGGCTCAGCTCCACAAAACAGGGAGGACGAGCTAGTAGAGGACAGTCAGCAGCTACTGCCCAGCCAAGATCTGGAGGAGACATCAGCCGCTTCCTCTGCTAGGCAGGCAAGTAGTGATGAGGAGAGTGGCGTGGGAGGTGGTGTTGCAAGCGGTCAGGCTCCTGACCCAGAGGCAGTTAAGGAGGACATCAGTGACGTGCATACACTACTCGATGATGATGAAGCCCATCGTACTTGGGAGCCAGGTGAAGAAGGGGCTTCATCATCAGGAGAAGAGGGTGGCAGCTTGCCCGTGAGGCAACGGCTGAGCCAGCAAGGTGGTAGCAGCAGTGGGGGGTCGGGAGCCAAACGTGCCCGGGGTAAACCACCTGCTTCGCAGCAGCCTACCTGCCCGGGAAGTAGTGGTGCAGGGGTTCACGGAGGCAGCGGCGGTAGCAGTCAGTCAGTGCGGAGTGTTGGGGGGAAAATCACCTACTCGGCGGTGTGGCAGTTTTTTGTTAAGCCGTCGGAGGAGGTTAACATGGCCATATGTAAAATATGTGGGCCGAAGGTGAAGTGTGGCTAGGGGGGCAATGTTGGAACCATGGCCCTGCGTCAACATATGCAGCGTCACCATAAAGTGGCCTGGGAGAACTGTGGCTCCGATGTGGTGGTCCAGTCTGCACGCACCGGCTTTCAGGCAGTCAAGGCTCCACCACCCCAGCCAAAGGTAGCTGTATGTCATTTGCATCTTCTACCAGTCCAGATGACCCTGCTCCTCCTCTCCCTACTCCTGGTCAGTCATTCTGTCGGCAATCGATCACCGAAGCGATTGCCAAGAGACAACAGTATGCGTGCACTCATCCAACGGAGCAGAAGCTGAATGTGCTCCTGTCCAAGTTGGTGGTGCTGCAGTCCCTCCCTTTCCAAGTGGTGGACTCTGCACCTTTCAGAGAACTGATGGCTTGTGCCGAGCCGAGGTGGAGAGTCCCAAGCCGTCATTTCTTTGCGAAAAAGACAGTACCAGCCCTGCACAGATACGTAGAACAGAAGGTGGGCCAGTCCTTGAGCCTGTCGGTGTCTGCCAAAGTGCACGGCAGCGCCGACGTGTGGAGCTAAAACTACGGTCAGGGACAATACATGTCCTTTACGGCCCATTGGGTGAATGTGATTCCTGCACAACCACACCTGCAACTTGGCCAGGCGTCACTGCTTCCGCCTCTACACTCTCACGCCGCTGGTCCTGCGACAATGTCGGCCTCTGCCTCTTCATCCTCCACTGTGTCCTCAGCCTCCACTGCAGGGACAATTCACAGCATACCCCTGCCCCTCCAGCATACCACATGTGCAGGGCACGACGGTGTCACGCTGTTCTGCACCTGGTTTGCCTGGGTGAACTTGCATGGGTGAACTTGCATGCACTTCAGCCACTCGTACACTGCAAAGCACACCCTCCTTGAGCTGCAGCAGCAGAACGGCATCCCCCAACATAGGCTGATATGCGACATTTCCACCTGTTGGAATTCCACCCTCCATATGTTGGACTGACTATACGAACAGAGAAAGGCCATCAACCAATTCTTGATGATCCAAGCGGATAGGAGTACTCCCATGTGTAACTTCGATGTCAGCCAGTGGCAGCTCATGCATGACACCTGCCATTTGCTCAGGCCCTTTGAGGAGACCACGTTATTTGTCAGTCGCCAGGACTATGGGATGAACAACGTCATTCCACTGCTTCATGTCCTGGAACAGATTCTGGTAAATCTGGCTAGTCAGGAGACTGGAGACGTGGCCTAGATTTCACAGCCACATGAGCCCTGTGGGGGCTGAACTGGAGGATGAGGAGGACATTGGAGCAAAGGCAATGTATAGCGAAATGGGTGGTTTTTCTACTCAGGTGACAGGAGAAGAGGAGCAGGAGCAGTCAGAGGAGCAAGAGGGAGATGAGGAAGATGAGGCAGAAGACCCAGACGCACCATGGCAGTATCCAGTGGAGATGGAAGCAGGGAGTCCCTCCGAGTCACTTGCAGAAATGGCCCGCTGCATTATCACTTGCTTGCTCAGTGACAACCGATTTGTCACCATTCGGCAGAGGGATGACTTCTGGCTCTCCACCTTGTTGGACCCTCGCTACCGGTCCAAAATGGGGGCCTTTTTTACACCCGCTGAGAGGGAGGACAAACTGAACTACTACAGAGACATCCTATGTAGTCAGTTGGCTGCTGCCTATCTGCGCCATCGTCCATCCTCTTGCAGGTCTGACGGGGGGGGGGCCCTCTGCACTCACGTTCTACTGCCATGGCTGCTGGGGAGGGGTGTGGTGGCAGGAGCAGTACCAGCTCCATCATGCTGGGGAGGGGTGTGGTGGCAGGAGCAGTACCAGCTCCATCAGCAGCAGCCTGAGTCTAGAGTTGCTGATGAGCAGCTTTCTTCACCCGCATAGTCAACAAACTACTCACCAGCAGCTAGACATAGAGCAAAGCCTGAACCAGCAGGTGGAGGCATACTTGGAGTACACCCTGCCAGCCGTCATTGAAGATCCGCTGGACTAGTGGGCAGCCAAACTGGATTTGTGGCCGCAACTGGCCGAGTTTGCCCTGGAAAGCTGTCCTGCCTGGCCAGTAGTGTGGCATCAGAGTGGGTGTTTAGTGCAGCGGGGGCCATAGTTACCCCAAGAAGAACTCGCATGTCCACCCAAAATGCGGAGAGACTGACCTTTGTCAAGATGAATCAGGGGTGGATCAGGCAGGATTTCCACCCACCAATGCCTGATGCATCTGATTAGATGATCCATGCCGCCTGACCCAAGCCTTGACAAAAGAGACCGGTTTCTTCTGGCTACCTGCCTCAGCTACTAATCTGATGCTGCCGCCTGATGCCACACATTAGATGCCAAGTGCTCCTTCTTTCACCCGCCTTCATCAGTGGCTACTGGTATTGCCACCCACCGCCACTCTGTCACCGGGTCACTTTGTGGTCTCCTGATGCTGCTGCTGCTGCCATCTCCACACTTTGTCACCTTGCCACTCTGTGGTCTCCTGATGCTGCTGCTGCCATCTCCACACTGTCACTTTGCCACTATGTGGTCTCCTGATGCTGCTGCTGCCACCTCCACACTATGTCATTGTGCCACTCTGTGGCCAGTTATCCTTGTGGTAAATTTTATGACACCTCCTGCTCCAAACCCAAAAGTTACAAGGATCAAGAGGCCCCACTTTCACGGTCTGTATTCATACTGAAAATCCTGATGCTGCCGCCACCCCCACACTATGTCATTGTGCCACTCTGTGGCCTCCTGATGCTGTCACCACCTTCAAGCTCTGGTATTGTGCCATTCTGTGGCCTCCTGATGCTGTCGCCAACTCCAGACTCTGTCATTGTGCCACGCTGTGGTCTCCGCCTGATGCTGCTGCTGCCTCCACCTCTAGAGTCTGTCATTGTGCCACGCTGTGGTCTCCGCCTGATCTGTCATTGTGCCACGCTGTGGTCTCCGCCTGATGCTGCTGCTGCCTCCACCTCTAGAGTCTGTCATTGTGCCACGCTGTGGTCTCCGCCTGATGATGCTGCTGCCGCCACCTCTAGACTCTGTCATTGTGCCATTCTGTAGCCTCCTGATGCTGCCGCCACCTCCAGACTCTGTCATTGTGCCACTCTGTAGCCTCCTGATGCTGCCGCCACCTCCAGACTCTGTCATTGTGCCACTCTGTAGCCTCCTGATGCTGCCGCCACCTCTAGACTCTTTCATTGTGCCACTCTGTGGCCTACGCCTGATGCTGCTGCTGCTGCCACCTCCAGACTCTGTCATTGTGCCGCTCTGTAGCCTCCTGATGCTGCCGCCACCTCTAGACTCTGTCATTGTGCCACTCTGTAGCCTCCTGATGCTGCCACCACCTCCAGGCTCTGTCATTGTGCCACTCTGTGGCCAGTTAACCCTGTGGTAAATTTTATGACACTTCCTGCTCCGAACCCAAAAGTTGCAAGGATCAAGAGGCCCCACTTTCACGGTCTGTATTCATACTAAAAATCCTGATGCTGCCGCCACCTCCAGACTCTGTCATTGTGCCACTCTGTAGCCTCCTGATGCTGCCACCACCTCCAGACTCTGTCATTGTGCCACTCTGTGACTTCCTCATGCTGCTGCCACCTCCACACTCGGTCATTGTGCCACTCAGTGGCCTCCGCCTGATGCTGCTGCTGCTGCCACCTCAGTCACCCTCTCCACTCTGTCGGGGGGCTCTACTTGTATAAGCGGTTAATAAAACAGGTTCTGTAGACATCTATGTGGAATCAGCTGATGAGGGTGTAAAAGGAGTGCGCTTCTTCTTGACGATATCATGGACCTGTAAGGCTGAGTTCATACTTGAGGTATTTGGTCAGTTTTGGCCCCGTGACTGCCCAAATAAGTGTGCAGTGTTTCTAATAGCGACGCCTGTCATCTGCATGTTATACTGACTCACAGTATTATTTCACTACCACAGCAGACTCCCTATGCGTGTTACTGCAAAGGCACAGTGTTCTACACCACTATTAAGGCTCTCTGCAGCCTGGAAATAACCGTTTTCTAACACAATTTGTCGCAAGTAAATTGGATTTGAAGCAAATCTTTTCGGGAAAATTCGGTGATCCGGCCGAATTGAATTTTCGAGAAATTCGCTCATCTCTAGTCACTTTATTTTCAAAAAATCCTGTAACCTTAAAAGTAACAGAGTTGGGTATGTTCGATATATCCTCTTCAAAATATATGTAATTTTAACATCATTCAAGAATACATTTGGCATAGAATACACAGCTGAACACCTTAGTATGTCATTTTAACCAACAGAAAAGTAGTTGACCTATTAGCAAGCACGTTTATTTGTTACAGACAAGTGTCAGAGAAGTGAGGTGTGCCATATTTGGTCCCT
>NC_092859.1:63501892-63504240 GCF_032062135.1 Pyxicephalus adspersus
TGCATTTGTGTATTTGGAAATAATGTTTAGCTTTTTGTTAAGGTCATTACAGAAATACTTGTAGAGTATTGAGCTGAGACTTCATACTTGATTAGAATCACTTTGACAAATTTACAAACTGGAACATTCTTCAGGGAGTAGATAGCAAAACTGCATTTGGAGCATACTTGGGCCACATCAAAAGAAACTTAGATAGGTAAAGTGTCAAACTGCGAGGGTCACTAACCTGTGGACAGTGGGCAAACACAAAATAGAGATTAAGCTATTTTATACAAACAAGCATCTTCACACAGGATACCAACTCAAACCCACACTTGCGATCCAATGTCCTGAAAAAGTTGAGTGAAGAATGTGAAGAATGTTCTCACCATCCATCTACATACTTCGCCCAGACCGGGCACGGCCACGGGCCACCTTAACAGCCCAGCTAGGGGCGTGGTCCACTTCAACAGCCCAGCTACGGGCATGGCCCACCCCAACAGCCTGGCCTTGGGCCTCCACCACGTCCTGGCCTCAGCGACGGGACCCCCCACAGCACGGCCATGGGCTTCTGCCCACCTCCACATCCTGGCCTCGGCCCCAGGACCCCCTCACAGCATGGCCTTGAGCCTGGCCCACCTCCACATCCTGGCCTCAGCCACGGGACCCCCCCAACAGCACGGCCACGGGCCGGGCCTACCTCAACATCCTGGCCTTGGTCATGGGACCCCCCCACAGCATGCCTACGGTCCACCTCCACAGCATGGCAGTTACTTGCCCGCGTTTTAGGAGGTGGGCGGGCAGGGGCATGGGGTGGGCGGCCAGGGGCACTAATTGGCCAGGCAGGGGCACAGGGTGGGCGGGATTTGCCAACCCAGCCTGTGAATAATCATCTGATTTAGCTGAGAGTGTTGGCCCTGGGATTCAGTTAACATGTTACAGAGATGGTCAACTCTGAACATGTCAGCACCCAAAGTGGCCAATTGTTCTTGGACTCATTCTATCAGACGATGCATGGCCGCCGGATGTTGTTGGTTAAATTCTCGGTCCTGGCGATTTTGATTGAGGTTTTCATATAGAAGCGTAATGACCTGTTTCAAATTATTAATGATTAGGCTCTTGGCCACTCTGTTTATTTTAGGAAGGGGTTCCTTTCAAACCTCCTCAGCCTTAATTTGTGGACTAAGCCCCTAAACTGCAGGAAATCGCCTTTCGCAACCGGAAGCGATATCATTCACTGAATGTACAAATAGTCTGTGATGTCAACAGGAGAATCATGAGTGCACACACAGGTTTCCCAGGATCATGCCATGATGCCTATATCCTGCGTCAGACAGCCCTCCACCATAAATTCATCTCTGGAGAAATGCCTGAGGGCTGGTTAATAGGTAATGTATAATGTCGTTACTGTAATACAACTAACAGTAGTAAAATCATAAAGACACCTATTATGTTGCTATGTCCTTTTGCATTGTCAGAATGCCAAGCTATTACCTATATTGTATATATGTCATATTTTATGCTAACATCTAATTTAGCAAATAGTTTATAAATATTGTACAATATTGGGAGCATGGGGGAAAAATAACTTTCAGATATTCCCGGAACCTCTGGTATAACTTCTATTTTCACAGCTCACAGTACTTCAGTGTGGTAGTCAGTAGTAACAATGTCTCCTAACAACCAAAAAGCAATAAAGTGACCGAAGAGCACAACCCTTAGCAACCTTTGTAAAAAAAAGTGTTACACTGCATTCACAGAACACTTACTATACCAAAAACGAACACGTATTATGTTTGTCTTTTTACAGCTGACAAAGGATACGGGCAGCTTCCATGACTTATGACAGCTGTACATCAGCCCCGGTCTGAAGCAGAGCATAATTACAACAAGGCTCTGCATAAAAGCCGGGGGGTTGTGGAGCACACCATCAGGCTGCTAAAAGCATGGTTTCTGTGCTTAGCGCGGCCCGGAGGTGAGCTCCTGTAAGCACCATGGAAAGCTGCCCAAGCCATCATGGCATGCTGTGTCCTACATAACCTGTGGCTGGACCATGGTGATACCTGGGACGTTCCAGAGGAACTCGAGCCAGAGGTACATCAACATCCTCCCTCCAGCTCCCAAAGCACAGCAGAGGGCCATCGTGTCTTTGCGCGTGAGTATTTACATATGGTTACAATGCATGAATTACATATTTCAGCACATCATGTTTGGGTTACAAACCAACCTAGGAGTTAAAGTCATAGCAAGTACATTTTAATCGTCTGGGAAATAAAATAGCAGACATATTTTTGTAAGAGCTAGACCTTTATGTGACACTTTACAAAAACACATTGCCAAACTAGGGCACAGTGCAATTTAGTTTAGAT
>NC_092859.1:63510670-63517857 GCF_032062135.1 Pyxicephalus adspersus
CATTGTACACACCCATTTGTACACGCCCCGTGGTAGATTTATTTCACTGGTAGATTTTTTTCATTAGAACACCGGATAGGGAATCCCCCTCCTCTGCAGGGTCTTGGGAGGAAGGGGATTCCCCATCAGAGATCTCCCCGCGGCAGCCGAAGCCGCAGGTTGCAGACCCCTGGTCTAGAGAAAACATTAGAACAGGACTACAGCACGCCATAGAAAATATAGACAAGGACTGGGCCTGCTAGAACAATAGGCCTGATTTATTAAAGCTCTCCAAGGCTGGAGAAGAAGCACTTTTTTGTTAACTTGGGTTATACAGCACTCTATGGAAGAAAAAAAAAAGAAGGGTTACATTTGGGCATTGCTAATCTGCATGCACTTAACATGAAAAATACACCAGTGAATCTGTTGTTACTCTGTTACCCTGTGTGTGGATGTCATTTGGACAAACAATTTAGCAACCCTTCATTTAAACTGTAAATGCCAAATGTCCAAGAAACTAAAAGATTGGTTTGTGGGAATTAAATACAATTATTCTATATTATATCTTAAAGGCTGCTTTAAATAAATCCAATCTAATTAGCTGTGTTGAGACCTTTGCATGTGAACACATTTAATAAAAAGTTAATTCAATTTATATCCCACAGCTGTCAGCCATCACTCCATGCCTTGCACTGAAGTCCTAGAGACTTGCTCTGGTGGGACAAATTGTCTCTAGCTTCGAGGCTTCAGCATTACAATGTAAAATGTCTTACTGAGCGCATTTTTCTAGCTTTTGTGATGATTTGGAACATACATTTTCTTGCTCAGGTTGCCAGACCTGTGTCTATGATGACTACTTTAATGTCACTGATGTTTTTGCTGTCTATTTCACACTTTGCTCCACTTTTCTAGGTATATTTTTAGTATTACCTACTATGGAAAACCTATGGGGTGCAACATGCATGTAAGGGTTGTAAGGTAAGGGAAGACAAAACACAACTTCACAGCTCATAACTGATTGCTACACACCACCCATGCCCCTTTAACCTTTAACAGCCTAAAGGTGAATACTTTCCTAATTTGTGGAAAAAGGGTTGCAGAATAGACCTTTTTTGAGCATATCCACATGAGGCTATACCTAAAACTGACACTATTTTTTAAATGCTATAAGCAACAATTTCAATATTATCATAGAAGAGACAATCAGGCCTAAATAGGCCAGAAATGTTGCTAGATCTTGGACATAAATTACAAAAGGCCATATAGTATTAAATTGTAGTTAAAACTTTAACATCAACCATGCTACTATATAAATTTATAATGATTCAAATTAATTACAGATTCTTCAGTTAGGAAACAGTGTTAGATTTCATTTGTTAAGTGTAGTAGTAATGTTAAAGCCTGTGATTTATAGAAAATTCCTTACCTGTATAGGGATGTGCTGTACATTTCATCATCTCTAGTGATGGTTTTTCCTTTGCTCCTGCAACATGTATCATATTCAGTAACAGACATGCAACCACCTCTAGGGTAAAACACAATGCCCCTGATTCATCATTGAAATCCGCGATCGCTGGAAGCGCGAAAGTACGCGCGGCCAGCGATCGCGGATTACCGCGGTCCGGACTCAAGTATGCGCGTACACCCGCCTCACTACCAGCCGGATTCCAGCCTTCACAATAGGGAGCGCGAATCTGCCAATTAAGCAGTAAAAAGCTGTCGGATAAGCGCGGCTCCGTGCGCGAGCTTTTTCAGTTGTTGAATAGCGCGATCGCGCACGATTCCGGATCGCTAATACGAATGCGCAACCGATAATCCGATTTTGCTTGATGAATCAGGGGCAATCTGTCATCTGTCACTTCATGATCTCTACAACAGACTCCAAGGCGAGATGGAAGGAGGTATATTTATTAGCTTGGTACTGTTGAGTAAACTGAGTCCCAGAAATTCGCAGAGTCCCAGAAAGGAAGTGGAAGGATTTAGGACATTCTAAAAGTAAATGAGATATCCAAAGTATGAGATTTGGTTACCATTGTTTTCTTTAAAAAAAAACACATTTTTCAACTGTGTTGAAATTGATTCTGTCTTCTTATATTTCATATTTTCTAGTAACATAGTTTTTACAAAAAGAGTTCATCATCAGGAGTTCCACCAACACACAGATTTTCTGTCTGTGTTTTGCTGAAGACAGCGAAAAAAAAAATTAGATCTATACAAAAGGGATATAGGAATACATGGTATACACTATCATATTTAGAAAATAATTGCACTATAACAATAATGTGTAACCTGGTGTTAGGATAACACTAGACTTGTAGGGTGCATGAAATAGTTCTGCATGAAATAGAAATAAGATTTATTATACATATAGTATTTATTTTATAATAATAAGGAAAGGGCTTTAAAGGGAAGAGAGGGATATGAACTCTGCCATTGGGTTCTGGCTGACACAAAATATTAGTCTAATACTGTATACAATAGTTTAATACTATTGCAGTAAGAGGAGCCAGGAACTCCCGATATGGGTCAGTGACTCTAAAACCACTGAAGCCACTGAATTAGCATGATAGCCAGACAATAAAAAAAAAGTAGATCACCAGCCCTTGGATTTTTTACATTATAGGTTCCCATTAGTAAAAAGGCCATGAAGCACTTTTGAACTGTTACTCAAATAGGTCTTCGTTCTCATGGCATTATCACAGCTGTTGTTGTCTTTGTCCATTCTATCATTAGCGTAGTTGGGCCACAATACCCTAGGTAATATCTCCATGGTTATACCATACTATTTAACTACATACCAATCATACCAATATGGTCTAAAGGGTTGATATAGAAGATGTATGCACATAATGTGTTTTGCAAAAGCTTGTTTGTATACAAATTGAGAACAAAAATGTTTTAAACTCTGCCCGAAACAAAATAACGCTTAATAAAATGCTTTGTTTTAGTGCAAAAATTTAGGAATTAGGAAGTTCTGTCTTCTATATTCCAAACAATACCTTCTATCTCTTAAGTGCCACCATTAGTATTTTTCAGTGCAGGATAGCAATTGTCTGTAACATGAAAAGAGAATGGAAAAATTCTTTTAAATTTTCCAACTCTGTCCCAGATGCAGATTTACCCTGCAGATGCAGATTTAATAGATGTAGTTGCTCAGAGCTTTGGCTCAACAGCATATTCACTGCCCTTCTGTATCATGCTTTCCTTCACATGGGCTAATGTATGCCACAGATATTGTTGGGGGTATCTCTTTTTGAAACTGACCTAATTCATCTTGATGGCAGATGCCATTCTATACATATATTAGCGGGTTAAACAAACACAGCCAAAATGCAAACAAAGCTCAGCTAAGGGTGTGTCTGCCCATGATGCTACAGTCCCTGAAAAAATGTCCCATTTATGACTGTCCCAGCCTCAGTTAATGAAGAATTATAGTGTAAAAAATATATGCCTGCCTATGCACATTTTTTATGTCAATGAATGGCATGTTATGCATTCCACTAACAGTACCATCTTACCCATTGGCAGCTATGCTTTAACTACCCCTCTCATGTTGATTACCACACTAATTGAGAAATATTTGTACATATTAGGAAAAGCCATCTCATGATTTGACAAAGGGCAGGCAACTTCATTTTGGACTCCTACAGGATGTTTGTGTTCAATTGTATGCCATTCTTCCTGATTTGCAGTAAACAGGAGAAGAAAATGGAACTTTTAAGTGGGGCTGTAAGGCTTCACAGTTTACTGTCTTGAAAAAAGTGATTTACAAATCCTGGTTGGTTTATTGGGATGCAGGTGTGTAAGGATTTCAATACTGCAAATAACTTTTTTTTTTATTATTTTACCCCGAAGGAAAGAATTCAGCTACTTTCTTTCTGTACACGTTTAGTTCTATGTTCTCATAATTCTCATAATAATTTTTTTTAAAAAAAGGAAACATTTTATTCTATCTCTGAATGATGGTTCTGGTAACTCTGGTGTTGGGACTTGTGTTTTTTTTTCAGAACAATCATTTCCAAACTGTGAAGCTCTAGGGTTTCTCCAGGACAATGTTTCGGAACCAGGGTTCTGTTGATACATACATTTTCTTAAAACATTTCCACTGGCACTAATACATTTTTTAGCTATTTGAAAGGGTGACATTTTTCCCTTTGGTCCTCAATATAAAAGGCATTCTTCCCAAAATGTTTTCAGGGTACCTCCATAAAAAAAATAATTGGTAAAGATGGGAAAGCTGCTCTAAAACAACAGAGCCTGACTGAGTATATGACATCCTGGAGGTACAGGTTCATAGCGTAAAATTGATGACTGTAAATTACAAACCTGTATATATATTGGGTTGAAAACTTTGGTGTACTGTAGCTCTTTCCCTGACTGCTACATCAGTAGTGTGTCCCTGCAGCTCTAACGTATATAGCAACTGTTTAGATTGGAATTTCCTGATCTGTTTAGAACAAAAAAAACTGAAATCTGCCAAGAAGAGATGGTAATTGTTGCTGGGCATACGCACATTGGCCCTGATTCACCAAGCAAAATCGGAGGCCGACTCGCGCATTCGTATTCGCAAACCAAAATCACAAGCCTTCGCTCAATTCACCAACTAAATTTCAGGCGCTGGCATATTAGCGCGGAAGTGAGTAACAGAAATTATGTCGGTGCTGGAGCCGCGCATCCCCGGCAGTTTTTCACTGGCGAGCTTGCATTAAAAGTCACTGTTCCCCTAAAAAAGCATTCTTTCTAATGGCACACATATTACCCTTAGCCCTAAAAAAAAATGTTTGTGCTGTTCAAATCTTTAAAACATCTATATGTGCCAAGAAAAAAGCATATTTTAAAATTACTTATTTCTTTCTTTAGAGTTCAGCTCCTCTACATAGGCGCCTATCTAAACGCTTACGATGCCTGAATGGAGGAGCCGTCTGGGGGGAAATCTTGCGACTTTCTGCGGGCAAAACCTCGGCTTTGCCATCTGACTAGTATTTCCCACAAAAGTACCAAGCACACACACGTTCTTGTTTGCTTCTATAGATATATATGTATATGTGTGTCTATATAAATATATATATATATATATATATATATAATAATTATATATATATATTTATATTTATAATTATTGTAGTATAATATTATTTATGTATCTAAATATATATATATATATATATATATATATATACACACACACACATATAGAAAATACTTTTAACATTAAATCCCCCCCAACTTTATTTTATTTTTTTAATTAATAGAATATCTATTTACTGATGTACAAATCTAAAAGATCATATCAATCAATGATTATGAAATGTCCAATTGCAAAAAAAAAATAAACAGCCAATTTTGACAGATTGCGCAAGTGCTAATTGCAAGTGAATTTCTATCACCTGTGCACTTAAATTTGAGCATATATAAGGGTGTGGTTTAACTTGCTTTTTTCTTTTGTCCCTTTTTTTTCTTTTCTTTTCTTGGAGGGGCTGTTGTTTTGTGTGTTATCCTATTTCCTATTTAATCTATGTTGCTGCATTTGATATTTTGCTTACCCTTTAGCACAATAGCTTCTTTTTTTTTTTACTTTGAATGTTTTAATGTCCATTTTGCAATTTTGAAGTCAATATAAATGCTATGTTATTGTGTTTGTGACCATATTGTTTGATTGCAAAAATTCTGCCTTTATTACCACTTTTCAAAGTTTGTCCTGCATAAATTTTTTCTTATCCAGTTTTCCACCCTTGATAGGCCAAAATTGCATATTGGTTTGGTATTTTTTAAATGCAACATTTGTTGGGCTGTTGGGTTAACATGTGTTTTGTTTGTTCTTTTCTTTTTCTTGTTTTCTTTTTAATTTTTTTATCATTTAGTGTAAATTTTAGTCATGTGTGTTTTTTTGTTTTGATGTGTTTTTATATTTTATTGTGACCTTTTAGCAAATGTTTCTTTTGAATAAAGTTGTTTGTAAAATGTTGTTTGTTTTTGGGGGGTTTGTTGTTATGTTATCTCCTTTCCAATCTCCCAGGACACACAGTTTAAAAAGACAATTGTGATTGTTTTTAAGCTGTTCCTTGCTCTGAATTATTTGTAAGGCTAAAAACAGAACAAACGTCTTGTTAAAGCTCAGTTCTTTGATGCGCATAGTTGTGTGCGAAAATTCAGGAGCATGTAGCTCATAGTTGTGAGCCACAGCGGACCCGCTATGTGCGCCTGAACTGTGTTATCAGTTGAAAAATGCACTGCACTTTTGCACAGTCCTCATTCAGGTAAGTTTGTATTTTTTGTGTATATTGCTTGTTTTGCTTCATATACACTCATGTATGTAAAGACAAGAGTGCACATAAAGGAAAACATGTATGTATGCATTTAGATGTGTGTACATATACATAGAAAAGAGAAATTTTAAGAAGAAATGGGCAAAGAGGGCTTTTTGGACCATATTGCTTCACATTGAAAAGATTGGCTATTTCTTTCAATGATTTCTGATATCATGGGCTTGGCTACAAGCAACATTCATGGATGATATTGCTTCTGGTTAAAAGAAGGAATCCACCTTTATGTACTTCCACTACCAAGCTGAGGTAAGTAAGTCAATATATATAGTGGGCCAAGATCTAAAATGCCATTCAAATCTGCAAAAACACCCTGAAGGGATGGAAAAGTAAGAAAATGTTTGGCACAAAGTAGATTTGGCCTTGGAAGTTTGATATACTAGTACTATTTGTTTTTGTGTAAACACCTAAATAATTGCATACACTCCAGTATTTATGAGCATTAAGTTAACCCCCCTAGCGGTATTCCCGAGTGTGACTCGGGGTGGAAAAAATTGCAAAAAGCGGTAATCCCGAGTCACACTCGGGGTACTTTTGAGGGTCCCTCTTACATTATCCCCGCGCTCCAGCGGCGATCTCACGATCCCGCTGTGATGGCGGGGCGCTTCTCCGTTGGGGGGCGTGGCCAGGCGGGAAATTTAAAAGCAGATTACGGCCGGGTCCCCACCACCCCGATGCACGCATCTGCAGTTAGATGCGATACACCATGCAGGATTTCTGCTTGGTGCATCGCATCTAACTGCAGATGCGATCACCAATAGTAAATCCAGAGGGTGATGCCAGAGGAGATTTCCCGCTGGCAGCAGCCCCTGGATCTACTGCCTGCTCCCTGCTCGCATCACCCGGAGGCTGATCTCCGGGTGATGCGAGCAGGAGAGTGAGCAG
>NC_092859.1:63519558-63535381 GCF_032062135.1 Pyxicephalus adspersus
CACACACACACACCAGTCAAAATAGTACTAATGAAAATGCATATGTATTTGTATACATTTAAATGTATTTTGACATACACACACAAGTGAAATCACTAAATGTTCCCTAATACATGTATTATACCATGTTTGCCTATAATCCATTACTAAAATATTTTATTTCTCTAAAGGACTGGAGATGCGCACAGAACAGGGTGCAGGTGTGTGCTAATCAATTGCTATCACCTCACCATTGAGGTTAACATCTACTCCTGAATCGTGCAGCTGAAAATTAATCACATTAATTGGCATATTCGAGGTCTTTGCTCATCTTTGCAGGAAACCAGCAGGCGAGTTCACTAGAACTCGGGCCCGACTTGCGGTAATAGAGCTGTTCTATTGAGGTTGCAGTTGGGGATTAGTAAAACGGGACACCTACATGTCACATCCTCAGTCATGCCCATCCATGTACCAAATGGTAATTGTTTTTTATATTTGGAATGCCAACCACAGGATCCGCTACTTGATCAGGTTCCTCCTAAAGTTTGGGCAACTACTGACCAGATGTTGGCCTAATCTCTTGTACACCATATAAGGGAATGCTTAAGCCCGGCACTGCACCTGTTTATATTAAACAGAACCCACTTTTCCCAGAAAAGGAAAAGGGAATTGAGCCTATGTTGATGGAATTCCTAGGGACAGATGTTATTGTGGAAATTATCTCCCCCTAATACTTTTAGGTTTGTCCAAGATTTTAGAGCAGTAAATGCTCAGATCATACCCATAGCCCCTGTGGTTCAAGACGTGCCATCTCTGCTATGAGCTATTCCTGCCCATGCAGAGTTTTTCTCTGTTATTGATTTAAAGAATGCATTTTTTCTGTCCCAGTTGACAAGGAGACACGGCCACTCTTTGCCTTCACATTTAAACATCGCCAGTATACTTGGTGTAGAATGCCTCAGGGTTATGTAGACTCTCCAGTAGTCTACTCCATTGTCCTCCAAGCTACACTGCGCCCTTGGACTGCCCATCATGGTTCTGTCCTTCTACAATATGTGAACGATCTCCTTATATGTAGTTCTACTCGGGAGGCCTGCCAGGCAGACTGTGTTAGTTTATTACTGTGGTTATGTGAATGTGGACACAAAGTTTCAAGGAAGAAACTGCAATGGTGTATGGAAAGTGTTGATTATTTGGGCTTTGTTCTCAGTAAAGGTGAGGGGAAAATCAGCCATGCCAGAATTACTGCTGTACTGGGTCTGCCCCGCCCACAAACCAAGAAAAACATGTTAACCTTTCATGGCATGATTGGTTACTGCCGCCAATGGATAGCTGATTGTTCCTACTATGGTAATATTCTGAGACAAGCCACTAAGACTGATATGCCTGATTGTATTAAATGGTCTGATGAAATGTTACAAGCTTTTAGTCATTTGAAATGTGTAATGATTTCAAGCCCTGGTCTGGGCCTACCCGACTATGGCGTGATGTTTCACCTATTTGCCAGGGACAATTGTAAAACCATGGCAGGAGTCCTGGCGCAAGAACATGGAGGCAAATTTCGCCCTGTTGCCTTTTTTTCAAAAGTGGTTCTGGTACAGGTTCAGGGCATGCCTGCGTGTCTCAGGAGTTTGGCAGCCTGTGCCATGGTGGCTGAGATGACCACGACTATCACCCTAGGTCATCCGACCACTCTGCATACTTCACACAATGTTCAGGCTCTATTGAAAAACATACATACACAACATATGTCAGCACAAAGACTGATTGGATATGAAGTTTTGTTGCTATCTAACCCCCAACTTCATTCACATTCGGTCTAATGGCTATATTATATGCCCTACTTGGATATAAGGGAGAGCAGGATGATTTGCCTCCTCCCCACGAATGTACTGAACTCATACATGAACACACCTCACCTAGACCTGACTTACAGTCCACACCCTTCGAAGGAGCACATGATATTTTTTGGATGGATCCTGTTCCCGCCCTAATGACAACAATTATCATGCGGGATACACTGTGGTTCAACAATGTATTATATGTCTCAGAAACAACCCAAATAACTCAAAGAAGGCCCAACATCAGCATCTGAATTACCCGACTTCACTCAATTACAAATTGACTTTACCCATATTCCAAAGACAGGAAGAAAGCAGGAGTATGCCCTTGTGATTGTGAATATGTTCTCTAGATGTCGGGAGGTTTTTTCTTACTACCAATGAAACCACACAAATAGTAGTAAAGATACTGTTACAAGAGATCAACCCCAGATGGGGATGTCCTGTTCAGATTAACTCAGATAATGGCCCAGCTTTTGCGTCCAGGGTATGTAAGGAGCTTTCTAAAGCCCTTAGGATTGACTGGAAGTTCCCCCTCTCTTACCACCCTCAGAGTTCTGGGGTAGTAGAAAGGATGAATAGAACAATTAAAGAAAAAATAAGGAAAATTACTGGAGGCACGTTCACTAATTGGAAAAAGTTTTTGCCTGTAGCCCTAGCAGAAATTAGGATGCAGCCTAACCAGAATACTGGTTACTCACCATTTGAGGTCCTAATGGGAAGACTCTTCCCCATCCCTTGGGTCCAAAGGTCCCCGTGATAGAAAAAGGGGATCTAGTAGTACAGGCAGAATATGTGAGGAAACATGTAGAAACTTTAGACCAAGTTGAAAAAGATGTTGCTCGTGCCTCTCCTTTCTCTTCACAGGAATCTACGCATCCTTTCCAACCAGGAGACGTGGTGATAGTCCAGCGCCTGGCAAAAGGACAAAAACAGACTGAGTTCCCGTTTGGACCATCCACCCGAGTGGTAGCAGTCACCAGAACAGCGATTCTCACAGAAGAGGCTCCAATCTGGATTCACGCTAGTAGAGTGAAAAGGGTCCCTGAGGCTTCTTCTGCGGCGTCAAACAAAGATAAAGAGGGTGAAGCAGGTGTGAAATCCCTGAACAAAGAGGGGAACTCAGAAGAAGTCTCCCTGAAAAGTGCCTTGCCACAGGCTGAAGATGATGAACCCCACAATATTCTGGGAGATTTGTTTGTCTGTTGATAATTATTAATCTTTGTGTTTTCTTGCCAATCTGGCTTATTACTACTTGTATTTATCATCCAGAGGAGATGAGTTTCTTATGCGGTGAACCAAATAATCAGTCAGTAACTAAAAGAGCCCAGGAGCAAGATCCCTTTGCTCCAGGCCCCTTTTATTCTGAACAGAATAGTATAGTCAGGATGGCAAATGCCCTAAATGTTAGCTAATGTGTTGTTGCTGTGCCTACCCCCGGATGAATCCCTCCTTGAAGACTGGTCGACGGCTAAAAATACACAATCTTTTATTCCCTTGTATGACTTCTGTGGGAAATTTCAGAAATTAGGAAATAGCAGGGATAATATTAGAATAATTACTATTAATGTGACTGCAGCAGAGACCTGTTTTACCTTTTTCCCAGGATATGACCTTATATTGTGATAATAGAGACACAAAAAGAGGATTACCTAAGAATAGTGTATATGAATATATTGACAACACCTGTAAAAAGAATAGTAGGATTGCTAGCTCCCTGAATAATTCCATGAGTTGTAATAAGACAATTGTGACTCCCAGTTTTATCTATAACATATTGCTCCCTAAGGAATGGTTTTTGTCATGTGGTAACAGCACTTACAAATATATTCCTGCCAATGTTGTTGGAGGTCCCTGTGCATTATTCAGGCTGGCTTTGGCCCTTCCTAGACAACCCCCTGTCAGGAGAACCCAAAGATCAGTTACCAAGACTTTATCAGAAAACTGTGACTCTACTCTACCCCTTCTCAGCGGTGCAGAATATACAAGTTTGGGGGCCTCTATATTGGGAGTGCCTGGACTGGCTATATATAATACTCGTACTATAAATTCTATTGCATGTGACCTGGCTAAATCTCTGAATCATACTTCTACCGCCTTATCAAACATGCTTTTAGATCTACCAGGAGTAAGAGGAGCAGTGCTAGAAACTAGATTTGCTGTGGAATATTTGTTACCTAAACATAATGTACGGTGTCAGGATTTTAAAGGAATGTGTTGCTTTAATTTATCTGACCATTCCAGATCAATCCAGTCCCATATTCAAGCGTTACATGAAATTGCCAATAATATCAAGAAGGATGTTGGTTCATCTTCCTGGTGGGACTGGTTATTAAGCTGGCTGCCAGATTTGAGTTGGTTAAGAACAGTATTTATCAGTATTGTAATTGTAATTGCTTCCTTGATCATTTTATGTTGTTGTATCCAATGTATCCCTTCCCTCATACAGATATTCTGCGCAATGTGTCCAAAACCCACAGATCCTGGACAAAAATATGCTACTTACCTCTCTATGATAGAAAGAAGATAAGTCATATTCATGACTTAAGAGGGGATTGAAGGGTTTTATAGAACAAGTTATATACTTTGTATGAACAACAGGATGCTGAACATCTGTTACACTAAAGGAAAAATGTGCCTGCCTCAGCTTTTACTAGAAAAGGAGTTGTTTTTACCTACTCAGCATAATTGCATATGTAAACTACGCCTTTTGTCTTCCTGTATCCTGTATGTATAAAAAACCGTTTCGTCAAAATAAAGATTAGAGAATATTCCTAAAACCATACTGTGTGTGTGTGTGTGTGTGTGTGTGTGTGTGTGTGTTATTGGGATATCTCTCCAGACGTCTGTCTCTGTGGATGAAGGAGAAGTCAGGGTGCATTCGAGGAACTAGAAGTAGAAGCAGATCCTTTCAGACATTCTGAAGGTTATTTACAAATGTTATGGTAATCTATGTCCTCTTTCCAGTCAAGTAATCCTTGTTTCTGTAGACTGTAAGGCCATTGTAAAGGAGAAGGGCATTAGTGGCAGCTTGTGCTGCTCACAGGAATATAGCTAAAAAGTATTACTAACCTCACCTAGGGATTTAGTGCGGCAAATCAAAATTATATTGTGCAATAGTAAATACATGAAAGCGTAACTTTCATCCAAATATGTTAAACAATCAAGTTTTAGTTTTTCCCATTAGTGTCATGGGATATAGGAGTTGGTATCTAGACATTAGAGATCCTTGAGCTTTTCGCCGGTAGGCTTTTTCACAGGATATAGCAAGACTGTTTGCACGACTGTATAGTAAAATACAATAACATATTTAGGCATCAATTCAACATTTTTTGAAAATGTATTCAACAGATGATTTATGACATGATTCCATTAGTATGCATGTCTGATAGATCAAGACAATGGAGTCCTACATTGGATTAAAAAGTAGTCTCCTATGTAAAGATGTGTATGGAAGGGTATGTATTGTCAGTAGTCATTGCCCATGGAGGTATATAGGAAGGTATATGTTACCATTGTGGTACTCATGTGGGAATTTGTGAGACATTAGAATGTAATTACTTGAAAAAAAATCTCCTGCCTTAAATGGGCGAGGAGATGGAGTCATCTCCTTGCTATTTCCTTGCCCATTTAAGGCAGGAGATTTCACCACAGCATGCAATACATGGTGTGAGACTTTGGAGTATCCACCTTTTTTTCTTTGCCCTTGTTGTAGAGTGTTTGCCTTCTTAGCTTGGATGTTTATGTGGTTTAACCCCTTATCACCAGGTAACTTTGCGGAGGAAAGCTTGGTCTGACATACAGTTCAAGAGGCTGCACAGAAAGCCCAACTAAGACTTTCAGCCACTGATGAGACAGGTAAAAAAGAAGAATGACTAAGTTTTGCAATACATTTAAACGTACGTTTAAATGTACACCCTAGATATTGAAAATTGTAAATATTTAGAAAACAGTAAAACTGCAAAGTGCAGGATTGGCTAACTATTGTTCAACATAAATACTGCACATAGGTACTGCTTTTAAAGAGGGGCATTTAACAGCAGATCCCTGCAAAATACTTTAACAATAAGGTGTGGAGAAAAAACAACTGGTAAATGTGCAAATGAATGATGAATGTTCGCAGAAGGAGGTTATCTAGGGTAAGTACAGTGACTAGCAGGCGCACATTTGACATATCATTAAAATTCAGACAACACACCTCTCAGACACACGTTAGCATTTGCAAAATATAGTAAATCTCTCATTTGTGTTAATTAAAAAACACAAAACAAAATTTAAAAAAAACATTGTTTTATGTTACTCTTTTTTCATAACTTTTTTATTCCTTAACCTATGCTCCATGTTTCCCCCCATGTCTTTTTATCCTGATTCTTGTATCTAATTCTTTTATTTGTGTCTATTTCTTAGATTGTAAGCTCTTCTGGGCAGGGTCCTCTCCTCCTCAAGTGTCACTGTCTGTATCTGTCTTTTGCAACCCCTAATTAATGTATAGCGCTGGATAACATGTTGGCGCTCTATAAATACTGTTTATTATTATTTTAATAATAAAAATATATTAGTTATTGTAAAACCTTAAAATTATTCTATGACCTGCTGCATCTCTTTGTAGTTCTCTGCACTGGCTTCTATTTCACCTTTAAATTAAATTCAAGCTCTTGTGCTTTGCCTTCAATGGCCTTTCCACAGTTCTTGTCCCATTTACCTTTTTGACCTGATAGAAAAATACTCCCCTAGCCATTTTCTTTGCTCCTCCAATGACCTACTACTGACTTCCTCTCTCATAACCTCTTCACATGCATAGCTCCAAGACTTTTCTAGAGCTGCCCCAACTCTCTAGATTGGTCTTCCTCGTCCTATTTGGGTTGCTCCTACTTTCTGCTCATTTAAAAGAGCACTCAAAACCCATCTTTTCAACATGCCTACCCATCTTCTTCTGACTCCAAAACCCCCCACTACTTTCGACTACTACATATCTCCCCTCCTTTTGTGTGATACTTTCCCCACTTCCTAGATTGTAAGATCTTGGGGGAAGGGTCCTTTCCTCCCCCTCTGTCACTGTATGTATATGTCTGTCATTTGCAACCCCTTTTTAATGTACAGTGCTGGGTAATATGTTGACGCTATACAAAATCCTGTTTATTATTATTATTATTATTATTATTAATAATAATTACTAAACTAATAATAATATTAATATTAATAAAGACTCCAGACCCTCATTTTCACACCTAAAATCATTGATCATTAATTAATAACAAAATACAATTTTATTGTGTTTGTATTATTACAATATTTATGGATCGTATTGCTTTGTCTATTGCCATGCAATGGAAATCATTTACTAAAGGAGTTTAGGCAGGTAACTTGTGACTTGTGCAAAATATGACTCTTCAAGGAATATTTCACTTAGTTTGGTGAATGTGAAAAGTCACTTTGCAATGAATATCAAATCATGTTAAAGAAAAATAATTGATGACTTAAGTCAGCAGAGCCTCATTTCATTCACTAACCAGAGTAAAATATCCCCTGCAGAGTGATAAACCACTTTGTTAACCTCCCTAGCGGTCTAATTCTGTCCAAATTTCTAAGCGGTACAGTTTTTTGCATGGAAATTTATTTTTCTTTGTAGGCTATAATTCTTAGGCATAACTCACCGATATTTAATAAATTTAACAAATTTATTATTAAACTTTAAACAAACAAAACACAAAAAAAAAAAATAATGTGATTAAGAGGATTATTAATGTAAAATAACTGCACAGTAGCATATAAAATATATATATATATATATATATATATATATATATGCAGCATCGTGGGATCGCGGTATCGGGTGAGTATGATTTTTTTAATTATTTTTAACATGTATTCGGTGTATAAGACGCACCCACTTTTCCCCCCCAGTTTTGGGGAAGAAAAAGTGCGTCTTATACGCCGAAAAATACGGTATATAGTTTATTTTTTAATTTAAATTTAGAGGTAAGACTTAATTGAGAACAAATATTAATTTTGGGTGACAAGCATGTAGCTTTTTTCATATGACATCACACGGGTAGGGTTGGGGAGGATAATTGGTTAATTCAAGCTGTTGAAAGCAGTTGAACTAAACCCACAAGACTTACCCAAGCTCCGGATGAGTAAGGAATTCTTCACTGTAGGGTCTGAAAAAATGTGGAATAGGCTTCCTCAGGAAGTAGTTTCAGCAATTACTATAGATTGCTTTAAGAAGAAGTTGTATGCTTTTCTAGAAGCACAGAACATAACTGGATATTAAGGCCTTAAAGTAAAGAAAACAGAGACTGTTGATCCAGGCAACATCTAACTGTCCCATGGAATCAGGAAGGAATTTTTTTTCCACTGTTTAAGCAAATTGTACCAGGGTTTTTTTTGCCTTCCTCTGGACCAACTATGTGCATGGGGTTTTATATATGGAATATGTTTACTTCCCTAGTGGTTGAACTTGATGGACTTAAGTCTTTTTTCAACCTGACCTACAATGTAGCTATGTAACGTATTTGCGTTCCGTTGCAGGGTGCCGCCATCCTCCTTATTTTCTTCCAGAGACGATCTTTGTTTGTCAGAGAACTGGATAATCCGAAGCTTTGCGAGCGAAAAGGCCTCTGACAGTCTCGCAAAAATTTTCTCGAACTTCTGATGGGTCCGCGAAATTTTGGCGAACCCAATTTGACAAATTCCATTGAAGTCAATGGGGTGATTTTAAACAATAATAGCAAAGCCCCTATACATTTTAGAACCACCAAATTAGGTATGTCTAGGAGAACAGTGGCAACAAGGGAAAAATACAAAAGTTCCAAAAGACCTTGTGGTTTTCCAGAAAATGGCAGGTAAAGTGACAGCAGGCAAAAAGGATTTTTGTGTGATGGACAGCATACAGAAGGCAGCATAAACATTAGGACATTGAAAAAAGGTGACGCTACGTGTGAACTCAACCCACTAGCAGCAGTCTCTGCAATCAAAACAGCAGGAGACCGCACTGCTAGCTGGCATCATGACCTGGATGACATATGTTAGGAATGCCACTCATAAAGTTGTGGAGAAGTAGCATGGTGACATTGGGCAAAAGGATGGAGGACCAGAGACGGAGCGCGGGTCAGCGAGAGCAGTAGCAGTGTGTGGCCTCTGCTTTGTTAGCTGGCATCTAGAGCTGGGTGTAGTGCCTTGTCAATGCCACAAACAAGTGCTTAATATAATTTTACTGAATGGACTACTGACAGGTAGCAGCAGCAGCAGGAGGAGGAGACGGTGGGCCCTGAGAAGGAGGAGGGACTGCATTGGTAACTGGCATCTAGAGCTTGGTGTAGTGCATCGTCAATGCCACACAGAAGTGTATGATACAATTTTAGTGAATGGAATACTGACACGGGGCAGGAACAGCAGCAAGAGGAGGCGGTGGGCCCTGAGAAGTTGCGTGGACCGCATTGGTAACTGGCATCTAGAGCTGGGTGTAGTGCATTGCCAATGCCACCCAGAAGTGTGAAATACAATTTTAGTGAATGGAGTACTGACAGGCTGCAGCAGCAGGAGGAGGCGGTGGACCCTGGGAGGGAGCAGGGACCGCATTAGTAACTGGCATCTAGAGCTGGGAGTAGTGCATCATCAATGCCACACAGAAATGTGTATTACAATTTTAGTGAATAGATTACTGACAGGCAGCAGCAGATGGAGGCGGTGGGCCCTGAGACGAAGCGTGTACCGCATTGGTAACTGGCATCTAGAGCTAAGTGTACTGCATGGTCAATGCCACCCAGAAGTGTGTAACACAATTTTAGTGAATGAAGTACTGACAGGCAGAAATAACAGCAGGAGGAGGTGGTGGGCCCTGAGAAGGAGCGGGGACTGCACTGGTGACTGACATCTAGCGCTGGGTGTAGTGCATCATCAATGCCACACAGAAGTGTGTAATACAATTTTAGTGAACTAAGTACTACTGACAGGCGGCAGCAGCATTAGGAGGAGGCGGTGGGCCCTGAGAAGAAGTGGGGATTGCATTGGTGACTGGCATCTAGCCCAGGGTGTAGTGCATCATCAATGCCACACAGAAGTGTGTAATACAATTTTAGTTAATGGAATACTGACAGGCGGCAGCAACAGCAAGAAGAGGCGGTGGCCCCTGATAAGGAGCATGGACCGCATTGGTAACTGGCATCTAGAGCTGGGAGTTGTGCATCATCAATGCCACACAGAAGTGTGTAATACAATTTTCATGAAAGGAGTACAGACAGGCAGCAGGAGTAGGCGGTGGGCTCTGAGACATCAATGCCACACAGAAGTGTGTAATACAATTTTCATGAAAGGAGTACAGACAGGCAGCAGGAGTAGGCGGTGGGCTCTGAGACAGAGCTTGGACCATGTTGGTAACTGGCATCTAGAGCTGGATGTAGTGCATCAACAATGCCACCCAGAAGTTTGTAATTCAATTTTAGTGAATAGAGTACTGACAGGCGGCAACAGCTGCAGCAGCAGGATGAGGCGGTGAGCCCTGAGACTGAGCGTGAACTGCATTGGTAACTGGCATCCAGAGCTTGATGTAGTGCATCGTCAATGCCACAAAGAAATGTGTAATACAATTTTAGTGAATGGAGTACTGCGGGTGGTGGGCCCTACTCCTGAGACGGAGAACCTGAGGCGGTGGGCCCTAGAACCTGAGACCGAGCGTGGAGCGCATTGGTAACTGACATCTAGAGCTGGGTGTAATGCATCATCAATGCCACATGGAAGTGTGTATTACAATTATAGTGAATGGAGTACTGACAGGCGGCAGCAACAGCAGGAGGAGGAGCCGGTGGGCCCTGAGAAGGAGCGGGGACCGTATTGGTAACTGGCATCTAGAGCTGGGTGTAGTGTATCGTCAATGAAACCCGGAAGTGTGTAATAACAACACTGTTATTCGGCCCTCCCCTCAGGCACGTTGTCTTGGTGTCACCTTTGACTCGGCCCTCTCATTCACCCCCCATATTCAGCTATTTAATGTACAGCGCTGCGTAATATGTTGGCGCTATATAAATCCTGTTTAATAATAATAATAATAATAATAATAATAATAATAATACAAATATCCGGAATTTGTGATTAAATGTAGAAGGGCCAGACCAAGATGTTTTCTTCGCCAGCACTGTTGCTGTGGTCTGTGGTGCCTGAAGTGGTAGAAAGGTAGATGACATTGCTAGTTTGCATTATGAAGTGGATAACATGAATGCCATCTTCAATCTTACAATACTTAGCTAAAAAAATAGGTAAAGGTAAGGGTACTTATCAGTGTGGCAGTTCTGAGGGTTTTCATCTGCAGTTTGTTGGCCTCCCAGAAATTTAAAGAATATTGCTAGTTGGCACAATGGCAAGCATGACATTGGCGATAAATGCTACCCCTGTATGTTGCGATAACTAGCGGAAAAATTCAACTGAGGCAGAATCAGCTGACAGGGTGTTGGTGATGGCCAGCCACAGACTCAGCACAGGAGCAGTGTGGGTTCACAGAGGCATCTTGGTTGGCCAGTGAGTCCTTGTGTCAGTCAATCAGGGACATCTGCAGTGGGGGTATGATAGTTGTTAGTAACCCACCTTTCGTTCATTTTCAAAAAGGTGAGCCGATTGACAATTTCCGGCGTCAGTCATGATTGGTTGTCCGTGACCCCTCCGCCAGTAGCACTGAAGGCTCTTTCAGACAGAATACTGGATGCCTGGCTCGAAAGAAGCTTGACGGCATACTGTGCCAACTGTGGGCAGATATCAAGCCTGTTGACTTCAAGCCTGCTCATCCTCCTCCGGTCCCTCAGTAGGCACCAAAACATCTTCCTCCTCATCACCCACTTCCTTCTCTTCAAGCTGCAGCTGTTCCTGTTGTTCCATTGTCCGCACAATGCCTGGGGTGTTACAGCACAAATGCTGGTTGGATGGGTCCTGTCCAGCAGCCCAACATGGTCTCCCTCATCATCATCATCCTATTCATCTTCTTCCTCCTCCTGCTCTATGAACTCCTGATGCTGGCCAGTGTCCCTTCTTGCTCCTCCTGATGCTGGCTGTGCGCTATGGAGTATAATGTCACCCTCATCCTCCTACCTGCATTCTTCCCCTCCTCTCCCATTGCCACTTTCCATCAGGCCACACAGGGTATTATCAAGCAGAAAGATGATGGATATGACGTTGTTCCAGCCTGACCACTCCCAACTCATAACGTTTGTGGCCTGCTCAAAGGGGGCCAGGACCTTGCACAGCATCCCCATCTGCAGCCACTGGTCACTGGTAAAATAGCTCAGATGTGTGGCTTTATCAAGGGCCCCATGCACCACGCTGACCAAGTAATGGCGAATGGCTAGCTTTTGCTCACACAGACGCTGGAGCATATGCAGGGTAGAGTTCCATCTCTTCACAGTGTCACAAATCTTTCTATGCCGTGGCAGCCTCTGTTGGCGCTGGATCTTGCTAAGCACCGCGGCAGCAGTAGGGGATCGGCATACATGACTGCAGATGGAGCGAGCCTGTCTCAGTAAGTCCTCCAGTCCTGGGTAAGTGTGGAGAAACTTCTGCACCACCAGGTTCAGTACGTGGGCAAAGCAGAGCACATGTGTTATGTGGCCCTTGCGCAGCGTGGCCACAAGGTTAGCCCCGTTGTCGCAAACTACTTAGCCTGTTGTAAGCCGGGAGGGCGTCTGCCAAGCCTCAACCTCTCTGTACAAAGCAGACAATAGTTCTCTGGTGGTGTGACTTTTCTCCCCCAAGGACACCAGTTTTAGCACTGCCTGGCAACGCGTGTGCTTGAGGGAGCCGTAGTGGCATGTCCGCTTAACCACAGTGTCCTCCGCTGCTGGCCTTTCAGGAGGAGTGTCGAAAAGAGAGGGGTTGACGGTAGAAGGAATGGAGTAGGAGCAATAAGAGGACTGGGGTGGCCCATGCTTTCCCACCACAACCCCTTTCCCACCAGGCTACCGCCCACTAAGCTATGCAAGGCCACCCAGAGAGCCGTGAAGGACAGGTAGCGTCCCACTCTATGCCTGATTGTCCAGCTGTCCATGGTGACGTGGATTTGGCTGGACACCGAGAATGCCAATGCCCGGAGAGGTTATCCATTATATGTGCATGTAAACTGGGTACAGCTGTGCGGGAGAAGTAATGCCTGCTTGGTATTATCCACCGCTGTTCGGCACAGGCCATCAGGTCACAGAAGGGAGCCGAGTTCACAATGCTGTACGGCAGTAGCTGCAAGGCCAATAGTTTGGCTAGACGCGAATTGAGTTCAATTAGTCTTTTGTTGGTTGGGCCCATAGCCTGATGCCTTGGGCAGAACTCCGGTAGGGTGGTGACACAGATTAAGCGGAGGGGAGGAACACCAGAAGGAAAACAGAAAGATAAAGACAAGGGACTAGGGCTTCAAAGGCTAGGGAGAGTGAAACATTCACCACCTACAGACACCCTAACCTAGCCCTGACTCCTGTCAGTATGAATATACCCTGGTGGTGGGAATACTCATACACCAGAACCTAGGCCCTAGTAGCCCTGAATTGCCCTAGGAATAGTGACAGGGTTTGAGACTACTGGTTCCTTCCCTGATGAACGAACCAGCGTCTCCCTGAGGCCTAGTAACAACAAGCACAAGAGAACAACAAAACACCAAGAGCAGTACAACTTATCTTAAATAGAAAATGGATGAGCAGGGATTCTGGAGAGGACAACACACCAGCTCCTCCACATACAAGCAGTGAATATCAACCGCATAGCATGAAGTGTGAGGCCAGACTAAATAGAGGAGCAGTAATGACCACCAGCTGCAGCTGAGACAAGAGGTGTGGTCATTACAAACAACAACACTAAAACAAGTGAAAACAAAGAGGCTGTCACATAACCTCACGTGCAGCTTGTCTCACAGATCTTATAACCTCAGTCACAGGAGGGAACATGACAGGTGGGCTGAAGGAACTGGGAGCTAGGGGAGCTGAAGGGGTCACTGGAGTACCCATCTTGCGGCACCACGAAACCTGTGGGCAGAAGCTGATACTTCCTCGCCACTAGATGTCTGGCTGGCACCATCCTCCTGAGACGTACAAGCAATGACAGTTGGAGTTAAACAAAGAGTTAATGGAGGTGGAAGAAGAGACAATGACGTGGTTGCACATCCTTCAAGAGATTGCAAGTACTGCTCCCTCTTTGCTTTGTGGGAAAGCAGGGATGGTGTACCCAAATGTGATCAGGCCTGTCCTCTGCGAATCTGCTTGTGGCACAGGATGCAGATTGCTACGCACTCGTCATCCTCTTTCAGCGTGAAAAAGGACCACACTTTAGAGATGCGTGCAACCACTCTGCTGCTCTCTTTTTTTGCCTGCCTCTGCATCTGCTGGGTGTCCTGCTCTTCTCCAGCTCCATCTCCCCCACAGTCACATCGTCTCTGACTGTTCCCCTGCTTGTGCCCACTCATCTGTCTCTTCTTTGGGACTCACTTGAGGCAGATTTGCATCACCTTCTATTCCCAGTCTGTTGCTGCAGCTGCCTTTCCTCTGTCTCTGTCTGTTTCCTCTGTCTGCTGCCTTTCCTCTGTCTCTGTCTGTTTCTGAAATGCTGCTAGTCATTACACGCACCCGTGATTCCCAGGTGACATCACGGTCATCATCATCCTCATTTTAATCTATGCCAACCTCTGCAAATGCAGCCACTGATCCAGGACTCGGGCCCAGCAAGTCCTGACCACACTCTCCAAGGGTCTCAAAGTCTGCCTCCTGCTCTGAACTTCGCACTGACAGATCCTCAGGCTGTTCGTCAAACAACATGGGAGAGTCATCGGGAGGTACAGGCACATTACCCACAGCCGCTGCAAGCTCTTCTGCAGCGGCTGTGCTGGTTCCTGCAGCAGCACTTGAGACCCCTGGGACCCAGTCCACAATCTTCTCCACATGACCTGGCTGAATGATTGTATTCTGCCCTCTCAATACATCTACCAGGTTAATGGTGCTCCGCACACATCTCAGACTTGTTTGACAACTTGTGCTGCTGCCTCCAACAGTTTGCTGCTGCTGCTGTCCTACAGTGGCGGACTCCCAGGGAGTATGCCCCCTGTCAGATGCGGCAGGTCGTCCAACGCCACGCCTACTCCTGGGTCTACCTCTTATCTCTTTTATTTGGGCAAAAATGCACCTGTACCAAACGGTTTCTTTGGTAAATAGTAACAGGTATCATACACTGAAATAACTGTATTTATTTTAAAGTAGGACAGAAACTTCACTGTACTAAATGGTCTTCTTTGGTATATAGAAACAGGTATCAAACACTAAATTATCTGTATTTATTTTAAAGTAGGACAAAAATTTCACTGTCCTAAACGGTCTTCTTTGGTAAATAGGAACAGGTATCAAACACTAAAATATCTGTATTTATTTTACAGTAGGACAGAAATTTCACTGTACTAAAGGGTCTTCTTTGGTAAATAGCAACAGGTATCGAACACTAAAATATCTGTATTTATGTTAAAGTAGGACAGAAATTTCACTGTACCAAACGGTCTTCTTTGGTAAATAGGAACAGATATCAAAAAACACTAAAATATCTGATTATTTTACAGTAGGACAGAAATTTCACTGTACTAAACTGTCTTCTTTGGTAAATAGCAACAGGTATCGAACACTAAAATATCTGTATTTATTTTAACCCCCCTAGCGGTATTCCCGAGTATGACTCGGGGTGGGAAAGATTGCAAAAAGCGGTAATCCCGAGTCACACTCGGGGTACCTTTGGGGGACCCCCTTACCTTATCCCCCCGCTCCAGCGGCGATCTCAGGATGCCGCTGTGATGGCGGGGCGCTTCTCCGTCGGGGGGCGTGGCCGGGCCGGAAATTTAAAAGCAGATTACAGGGTAATCTGCTTTTAAATACCGCCCGGGTCCCCACGCCCTGCACGCCCTGCATGCAGGATTTCTGCTTGGTGCATCGCATCTAACTGCAGATGCGATCACCAGTAGTAAATCCAGAGGGTGATGCCAGCGGAGATTTCCCGCTGGCAGC
>NC_092859.1:63538616-63550725 GCF_032062135.1 Pyxicephalus adspersus
TCAAACACTAAAATATCTGTATTTTTTTAAAGTAGGATAGAAATTTTACTTTCCCAAATGGTCTTCTTAGGTAAATAGGAACAGGTATCAAACTCTAAAATATCTGTTTTTTTTTTTTGAAAGTAGGACAGAAATTTCACTGTACCAAATGGTCTTTGATGAAATGGAACAGGTGTCAAACACTAAAATATCTGTATTTAGTTTAAAGAAGGACAGAAATTTCCCTGTACCAAACGGTCTTCTTTGGTAAATAGGAACTGCAATTGATTTTATTTAGCTTTAGTGAATGAGCAGTGTGAAAAAAGATGACTAACAGTGTCTTCACTAATACACAATATAGATTACAGTAAAAGTGCTGACTGCTGACAATTTAACAAAGTAGCAAGCAACCACAATTAGCACAAGTACAAGTAGCAGCAACCACAATTGTACCTTCAGTGCATGTGCAGTCAGTGAACAGCACCTAAGAGTGTAATACACACAATATAACTTCCACTAAATGTGCTGACTGCTGACAGTTTAAGAAAACTGACTAGGTAGTAGCTCATGTAAAAGTGAAAATGTCTGCCTAACTGATTTTACATACACAATATCCTATACTAAACAGTAGTACAGGATATATGCCCTATAAAACACAGAACTATGCACCTAACAATTAACTAAGAAGGCTCCTACACTGTCCCTGTCACACTACACGTCTCTCCCTGCGTCTATCATATACACAGAACACAAGATGGAGTGACTAACCCCTTCCTTGTATATATATGCCTGTGCCCAGATCTCTCCTGATTGGCTACTGGGCCTTGCTGTGCATCCTGGGAGCAAATGATTTGCTCCCAGCCGCGATTCCCGCCAAATTTCTCGGCATTACCTCACACCGAATCACAAGGCTGTTCTCGCCTACGTTTGGTAAGCGAGAAAGGCCCAATTGCTGGTTACCGCCAGGTTGTGGTCTCTGGGCACACCAGGGTGGGCAGGATAATACGCAGTACTGAATCACTAGGTGAAGGATTGTCAAGGAAGGCTGGAATTTCCTGATTGGCCGGCTGGAGGGGCAATACTGATAATTCAGGAAGAGCAGGCGCGCCCAGGCTCAGAACTGCAGGCATTTATGCAAATTGGAATATAAGAAATTTACTTTTACGTTTATTCCTAATATTTGCTTTTCCTTTTACGTCTGTTCTGCTTAATATTGCAAGCCTCCCATAGGAGTCTAAAGCAAACTAAAACCACACTTTAGTAACCCAGACATTCTTGGATCCACGGGGCTTGAAAAAAAGTTTGTAGAAATCTTGAATTTCTATCAAGTGTATTTTTGTGTGCAGTGCCGGAGAGGAAAAATTCCTATTAGATTCTGACCCTAACATCAAGCAGTTTACCGTTACAAAATAAATACACTGTAATAGGATATTTAGGGAGACTTCCTGTGGTACGTCCCAGAAAAGTAGTCCAGGCTGATACTCAACTTATTTATTGTGAGTTATGAGGAAAACATATCTTATAACATACACAAAGAAAATGCTGAACTTGAAATCCTTACTGAGAGATGATTTATATGGATACATTTTAACAGTTGTATATTATGTAAAAGACTGGAGTAGTTGGTATTGATACCTTGCTAAAATACCTGTGAAGCGAAGCTAAAACATGGAATCCTAACAATCCTAATTTAAGGGGAATATGTCACTTTACCTCTTTAGGAGTTTTAGTAGCCAAGGACAATGTGATCTTTAACCTTGCTCCTAACCTTCCTATTTACTTGGGGTCATTTACGACCCATTTTCATTTTTTAAATGAACAAGGATACCACATACATTTGTTTATTGCATCAAGGTTTTTTTTACTATGTCAGGATCCTGTATGTAAAAAAAAAAAATAAATAAATAATCAATTTCACTTAGTTATAAAAAGCTGTGGTGAAAATTATGGCCTTTGTGTTGTTTAGGGTCAGTTTCGACCCGGCTATATTATAGGATTAAATAACAATAATTAGTGCCAAAACTGAAATCATAAACACACTAAAATGACCCCTGGGATCACAAAGTTTGCTGTGACTAGAGTAGGTGACATCGACATGTTTTGAATTGTTCATGCCACTGTCACTAAAAAAAAGTCATAGTTTCCATGACATGAAGAAAATACGTCCATGGGGACATGTGGAATAACATTGATGAGGAATGCCTGTATTCTTATATTGGTGTTCTTCTTCTTGCTGGAGTGTACAGATCCTGTAATCAGGCCACTCAGTCTCTGGGACACGTCATTAGGAAAAACATTTTTCCGGTCACCAATGTCACTTCCGACCTTTCAAATGATATCAAGAGTCCTCAGATTTGATAACAGAGATAATAGAGAAAAAGCTGACAAGCTTGCTCTCATCAGGGATGTCTGGGAGAGATGGGTGCAGCTCCTTCCATTGTTTTCCCATGGGCCTCAGGTGACAGAAGAACATTTTGTCCCTTTCCGTGGAAAATGCCCCTTCCGGCAATAAATGCACTGTAAGCTAGGAAAATACGGAATAAAAATCTGGGCATCCTGTGATGCAAAGGCAAGCTATGCGTGGAATCTACAGATTTACACAGGAAAACCTGCAAGTGGCATCCCGGAGATAAACCAAGAAAGAAAATGTGTAGTCCTTAATATGACTATTGGACTGCGGGGTCACAGTATCACGTGTGACAATTTTTTTTACCAGCTATGACCTTGAACAAGAACTTCTCAGGAGGAAATTTACCATGGCAGGCATAATGAGATAAAATAAATGTCATGGCTCCACAAGGCAGCATGGTGGACCCACTGTGTCACCTACCCTGTGGGTGGAGACGTGCGTGGGATGCAGGGTCTAAGCAGTAGCTTGGTCTTCTCCAGAGCCTCTAGAGGTGAGGATATAGTGAGGCAAGCTACTGCCAGGTTGCTGTTGCTGGGATGTCTCAGGTGTTATTTAGATGTTGGCCACCAGAGCGAGTGCATCTGTGGAATACTCTACTAATCCAAGAGGGTAGTCAGACAAGCCAAAAGGTCGGGACCGGCAGCGAACAAGGATGGTCAGGAAACTGGCAAGAGGTCAGGACGGGCAGCAAGCAGGGGTAGTCAGGAATGAGCCGGGGTCGGTACACAGAAAATCGGGAACGATAGAGATAAACAACATTAATCTGGAAGCAGAGTCAAAGGAACTCCTTGTTCAGGCAACTTCCTGTTGCCAGGTCACTTCCTTAGGAAGGGAATATGGGCGTGGATCAAGTGAGCCGCAGACATCAATCCCACCAGCAGAGGGAGTGCTGTTGCTGAGATAGTCTCAGGTGTTTAGATGTTGGCCAGCAGAGCAAGCGCGTCTGTGGAATACTCTGGTTCCTAAGGCAAGGGAGCAGCTGACAGAGAATCACCTGACTTGAAGCAGGAAGTAAACAGAGTGTTAGATCCAGAGGCAGAGATGGTGCTGGCATCAGGGGGCTGCAAGGAAGGTGAGCAAGAAGGAGGCACAGGTGACCTGGATTTGCAGGAATCTGTGACAATAAACCTGAGCTGCCGACTGAAATGTTGCAGGTGAAGGAATGACTCCACTTTCTTCAAAATTTGCATTTACAGACACCACCACTGTTGTTTCATATTCTTCAAAAAGAAACCAGAGTGTGATACTTATGTCCACTTTTCACAAAGATGCAGCTGTGTCATAAAGAACTGACAAAAAGCCCATTCTTATCCTGGTTTACAATAAAAACAAAGAAGTGGATAACCTGGACAAGCTGACTGCCACCTACACTTGTAAGGGATTGACCAGGAGATGGCCAATGGTTGTGTTTTATAACATCTTAGATGTGTCTGCGTACAATGCATTTGTGTTGTGGTGTAACAATAAGCTAAATATATAGGAAGGTTAAATTACAAGAGGGCCTTGAAACAAACAATTGTAAATAAATGTCATACCTTGTTTATTAGAATAAAAGTAGGAATAAACAAGAGGAAGAAAAAAATATTTTTAGTTATTTTCAGAATTATTTAGAAGGATAAATAAGTAATAAAATTACAGTTATATAAAGACACATTGGGGATGATTTACAAAAGAAATTTAGGCTGTTCACTTAGCAAAGTTAATTATTACTCCGCAAGGGCTCAGACAATTAGGTGAAACTGTTTCTTCAACCATAAAATCATCTATCCATGCATCATTTTTTTGCTTGCATATAATTGCATATTTTTTTTTTTTTTTTGCAAAATTACTTAACTTTTAGGAAAGGTAAATCTCATGTCTTATTTATAACACTAATATGAACTTAAGCTATGGAGTCCATAGGCAGAATATTTCAAGAATTTTCCAGGTCGATGTGTTTTCAGTTGCAGATTTACCAAAGGGTGTTTGCTAAATGTCTGATTCACTGCTTTATAAATAAAAAGACCCCTAATTCCATTTTAGTGTCTCATATATCTCACACTATAGATAGTTTTACATAAAAAATAGTTTTTTGAAAATCTGTTGCAAAGTTTTTTTTTTGCCAGTAACAATGCCAAACTGCTACCTGCCATTCAGTTAGCTGCCTGGCTGCCTATTTGGTCTATCCAATAGAACTATAGGAGCTAGTTTTGCTGCTCGATGCAATGGCCTAACATTGTCAGTTTGCAACACAGGTAGCACAGGGAGTGCTGCAACTGCCAGGATGGCCAGGTAAGACATTTTACAATCGATGTATTTTGAAAATGTTTGCCTAAAAACTGTATTCCATGTTACAGAGAGAGAAACTGAAAAAAAATTACCCATGAGCAAGATGTACAAAAATAGCTGAAGACAGAAGGTGCAAAATGAATATTTCCCCTAATGCATGTTACATAGTTACATAGTAGGTTAGGTTGAAAAAATACATAAGTCCATCAAGTTCAACCACTAGGGAAATAAACATAAAACCCTATAAGACATAGTTGGTCCAGAGGAAGGCAAAAAAAAAACCCTGGTACAATTTGCTTCAACAGGGGGAAAAAATTCTTTCCTGATTCCATGAGGCAATCGGATGTTCCCTGGATCAACAGTCAATGTTATTTTTACTTTAAAGCCTAATACCCAGTTATATTCTGTGCTTCTGGAAAAACATCCTCAGATCTGATCTTTTTGCTATTAATATACTTTGCTTTGCAATCTATCTTTAATTTTGAAGGTTTGCACATTTTATCTCTTTTTTACATCTTTTGTTATATTATTTAAAGTTTTCAAACGATGAAGGTGATCCTTCCTTTTTATATTTTTGGAATGCCCTTTGCTTGTCCCTTATGGCTTTATTAACATCAGCTGTGAGCCACAAAGGTTTTAATTTTAGCTTCTTAAACTTAATACCCATTGGAATATATTTTTCAGTAAGCTTTTGTAGAACAGACTTGAAAGATTCCCATTTCTGTTCAGCATTAGGGGACAATAGGACAATATTTTCTCCCAGTCCAAGTCACAGAGAGCCACCCTTAATAATTGAAAATTTGCTTTCTTATAATAAATGTCTTTCCTGTTTTTGCTTCCTGTTTACAACTTATATTAAATGAAATCATATTATGGTCACTGCTACCCAGATTCTCTTTTACATGCACATTTGTTACAAGCTCTGCATTGCTAGAAATAACAAGGTCCAGCAGAGTATAATTTCTAGTTGGGGCTTCTACAAACTGTACCATAAAATTATCTTGTATTAAATTCACAAATTTCCTCCCTTTTGCTGTTCCTGTAGTGCCATTACACCAGTCAATGTCAGGGTAGTTGAAATTTCCCATGATTAAAACAATTCCACTGCTTTTTGCTGTTTTTTCTATCTGTGCTGGTTAGTTGATTTTCTATTTCTTCCTTAGCACTTTCACATTCACTTTAAGATCACTTCTCACATACAGACAGACACCACCACCCTTTCGTTTGACTCTGTCTTTACAAAAGAGAGTATACCCGGGAATATTGACAGCCCAGACATGTGAAGAACAAAGCCAGGATTCAGCAATGCCAACTAAGTCATAATTTTCCTCACTCATTAAGGCTTCCAATTCCCCTATTTTGTTTGCTAGACCTCTAGCGTTGGTGAACAGGCTCTAAAAACCATTGCTGCTTTTACAATCATTGTTTGCCAAATCATTGTTTTTTCGGTACAACTAGTACTGCACAATCCAATGTTTGTTTGCCCAAGATAGGAGAGACCAGTAGGGGAAATGGGGGGGGGGGGGGGGATTGGAAGGTGAAGGGGAGGGGGAAAATATTAAATTGAATGATGCCATGGGTAGATATGGTCTCATTTTCTGTGGCTGTACTAGCCAGGTATGTTTGAACTGCTCCAGCCTATTATCATCATCTGCCACTAATTGTTTTATATATTTTTATATATTTTTTTTTTATATACCGTATTTTCCGGTGTATAAGGCGACTGGGCGTATAAGACGACCCCCCACTCTAACCAATCATTTGGGGGTCGTGTTATATGCCCAGTATTGTACTGTTCCTTCTGCCTGTCAGATCTCACTATTGTGTGAGAACTGAGAGGCAGAGAGAACTGTACACTACTAGTTCTAAGTAATGAATGGGCACGTTCCTTTAATGAATGGGCGTGTTCCAGTGAAGAGCCAATCCAGGCTCTCCACTGGAGAGCCAATCCAGGCTCACGTCCTGTTTTTCAGCTTACACGAGTCCTGCTGTGAAGCAACGCGAGCCTGCCCAGGAGGACTCGTGTAAGCTGAAAAGCAGGAAGACAGAAGGAGGCACAGGAGGACTCGCAGGGACGCCAGACCACCGGGCGCTGCAGGTAAGTACTGGTACCCGGCGTACAAGATGACCCCTGACTTTGTCAAAGATTTTTCGGGGTTAAAAAGTCGTCTTGTACGCCGGAAAATATGGTATATTTTTTCCATTTCTGTTAACCATTCCTTAATAGTTGGGGTTACTGCTTGTTTCCAGTATTTGGGGATAAGCATTCTGGCAACCGTAAGAAAGTGGCGAAGTACACTACGCTTATTAAACTTTAGTGATCCCAAGATCATGGACAACAAAGGAACCTTAGGGTTATTTGGCACATTTGAATCAGTACAATCATTATAAATTTTGATAATCATGTCCCAAAAATGGGAAATCAGTGGGCACCCCACCATACATGTACCATGGTGCCTTTGTGTGTAAGACAATGCCAGCACCTATCAGGAATGTCAGGGGAAATACGATGGTGGCCTGCTGGACATAAATACCAACGTGACAGGATCTTGTAATTGGTTTCCTGTACCCTACAGGTTAGGGTTAGTTTATGAGTGAGAGTAAGGATTTCTCCCACTTCTCTGCAGATACTACCATGTCCCGGTTAGATTCCCAATATCTCCTGTAAATTGGAGCTCCCATAGACGCTACCCTATTGAGGTGTTCATAGAGTAGAGAGATGACATGAGTGGGTGGTGAGGGTGACCGCAACAGTGTTTCAAACTCTCTCAAGCCACTGGTCAGCACAGTTGTATCTGGGAACGAAGATATATAGGATGCTATTTTTCTGTATGCAAATCATGTGGACAGCCTACTGATCGGTTGGGCACAAACTGAGGACATAGGGGGAACCCGGCCGTTGTGGAGTATACCTCCAAAATAACGATCGTCCGGTAATGACCAAATAAAAAACACTGTTTGCTTATTGCTGGGTGAAAGGAAGGGTTATCAAATAAAGGGGTCATAGGGGGTCAGGCATGTAGAAACACAGTCCCCTGAGATAAGAATATCCCATAGACGTAGGAGGTCAGATGTAAGACCAGGTAGAAAGGTGTTTGTGCCAAGGAGGTGTTGATCTATCCATGGAAGGGACTTAAAGTCTACTGGAGAAAGAGATGACTCTAACCCCACCCAGCTTTTCCGGTCTTGGTTGTGAAACCAATCAATCATTCTGACCAGGACCAAAGCTCTGTAGTACAATAAAACATATGGCACCCCTGCACTTACCATACATTTAGATCTGGTTAAGGTGTGATATGCTATTCGGGGACGTCTCACCTTCCGTAAAAAGGTCCTAAAATGTTTTTGAATCTTCCGGAGAAACATAGCAGGAAGAAAAATTGGGACCATTTGAAATGTATATAACAGTTTAGGCAGGATATCTATTTTCAGCATGTTGATCCCAGCGAACCATGAAAGGGGGGAGAGAGTTATATTTCTGTAAATCCAATTTCAGTTTGACAATCAATGGTGTGTAATTATGGGATAAGAGGTTATTAGGGTCTGATGTGATATGCACTCCTAAATATTTAATGGACTTTACAAGTTCTAAAGGAGGTATTGGAACCCAAGGACAACTCTTTTGGGGTTGACAGAGAGACATTGCGGACCTCTGACTTGGAGAAACTGACCTTTAAAATTACTAAACATGATAAATTTCCCAAATTTCTTCAAAACAGAGGGCACAGTAACATGGGGAGAGGTGATGTATAGTAGGAGGTCATCCGCATATAAAGACAATTTAAAATGGTTTTTGCCCAATTGGACCCCTTTCACATCAGGGTTATTTCTGAGCACTACAGCCAAGTGCTCCATAACCAAAGTGTAGAGTAGAGGGGATAAAAGGGAACCCTGTCTGGTCCCATTCAATAACCTGAATTAATCCAAAAGGAATCCATTACCCGTACTCTCGCCGAAGGAGATGGGTATAGAGCAGATATTCTAGAGATTATACTGGAGCCCAAGCCCACCTGGTGTAGTGCAGCGTACATAAAGGACCAACTGACCCTATCGAATGCCTTCTCGGCATCAATCAAAAGGAGGCACATAGAAAATTCACTTGCGTCTCGCGTCCGGTACAGCCATTAGATAAGGATAGGTCAGTGATGAAGTCCATGGAGATATGAGTCCAAGGGCATTTGGGCATTGGCAGAGGAAGGAGGGGACCAAAAGGTAATCTTTTAGGGACTTTACTTTCTGCACACTTGGAACAGGAAGCAATAAAATCTTTTATATCTTGCTTTAGGGTTGGCCACCAATACTGGCGTGAGATGAACTTAAAGGTCTTTCGTAGCCCTTGGTGGCCAGCAACCTTGGAATTGTGCCCCCATGTCAGGATATGGGAACAGAGGGACTTCCTTACAAATTGCTTCCCAGGAGGAATGTCCTTCAAATGTACTGGAGCCGCCCAGAGAATTCTGGAAGGATCTATAATGTGCGCAGGTTCCTTCTCTATATCTTCAGACTCAAAAGAACGAGACAGGGCATCAGCTTTAGTGTTCTTAGATCCAGGGTGGAAGGTAGGTGTAAAATCGAACCTAGAAAAGAATAAGGCCCAGCGAGCTTGCCGTGGATTAGGACTTTGGGCTGTCTCGAGGTACAAGAGATTCTTGTGATCAGTATAAATAG
This sequence comes from Pyxicephalus adspersus, assembly GCF_032062135.1. Taxonomy (NCBI): domain Eukaryota; kingdom Metazoa; phylum Chordata; class Amphibia; order Anura; family Pyxicephalidae; genus Pyxicephalus; species Pyxicephalus adspersus. The sequence goes on from NC_092859.1 coordinate 63,547,942, forward strand.
TAATCGGAAAGAGTGCTCCCTCTAGAAGGTGACGCCATTCCTCCAATGCCAGCTTCACTGCCAAGAGTTCTCGATCCCCGGCAGTGTAATTCCCTTCTGTGGGTGCAAACTTTCTCGAGAAGAAACCACATGAACGTATTTTGCCCTGGGACCCCTGTTGAGAGAGAACAGCTCCTACCCCCACAGCAGAAGCATCAACCTCCAGGAAAAAGGACTTCATAGGGTCGGGATGCAACAGAACAAGAGCCACTGTGAAGGCCTGTTTCAAGACCTCGAAGGCCTGGAGAGCTTCTTTAGCTTCTTTCTCAGGATCCATACGTAACCCCTGATTGGAGACTATGTAATCTAGGAAAGGCACTTCAGGGAGTTCAAAGCGACATTTCTCCAGTTTGGCACACGGGCGGTGCTCTGAGACGTTGAAGCACAGTCCTTACATGTCTCCGATGTGAGGGAAGATCCCTGGAAAAGATTAGAATATCGTCCAAGTAGATGACCACACAGGTGTAAAGCAGATCGCGAAAGATGTCATTCACAAAGTTTTGAAATACTGCGGGGGCATTACAGTCCCCGAAGGGCATGACACGATACTCATAATGCCCATCACGAGTATTGAACGCAGTCTTCCATTCGTCCCCTTCCTTAATTCGGATAAGATTAAGGCCCCGCTCAGATCCAACATAGAAAACACGGTGGCGCCTTAAATATGGTCAAACAGCTCCAAGATGAGGGGTAATGGATATTGGTTCTTGACAGTTATTTTATTCAGACCCCTGTAATCAATACAGGGATGCAGGGACCCATCTTTCTTCCCAACAAAAAAGAATCCTGCCCCTGCAAGTGAAGTGGATTCGCAAATAAACCCTCTTTCAAGGTTTCCCTTAATATATGCTGTCATGGCCGGGGTTTTGGGTCTGGACAGGGGATAAAGTCGACCACGGGGAGGCATAGTACCAGGTAAGAGATCAATGGAGCAGTCATAAGGACAAAGGAGGTGGCAGGCTCTCTGCCTTTTGTTTGGAGAAAACGTCCTTAAAATCTTGATAGGAGTCAGGAAGACCAGGCAATGGTGCAGGCTCAGTCAGGCAGACAGTCCATGTGGGTGCAATTCTCTGCAGGCAGTTGTGAAGGCAGTTAGAACTCCAGGACAGAATGTCTCCACAAACCCAGTCTATCACTGGAGAGTGGAGAGTGCTGGCAAAGCCAGGGCATACCCAAAAGGAGTTGGTTCACTAGCTGGGGCATTACTAGGAACTCCAGAGTTTCAAAATAGAGCACCCCCACCAGGAAAGAAAGTGGCCTGGTTTTGAAACGGATGGGCTCAGGAATAACTGTACCGTTGACTACGGAAATAGGGATAGGGTTATCCAGAGGTACCAGTGGAATTCAGTGCTTGAAAGCAAAACTCTGGTCCATGAAATCGTCGGCAACTCCAGAATCCAGATAAGCCTCGGCCCAAACAGTCTGGACAGGGAAGAACAGCTGCACAGTAAATGTAAACTTGGAAGAGGGAGTGCCAAACGATGGACCTAGGGAATCCTCCCTGCCATTCCCTAGGTCAGGGCTTTTGGGCGCCTAAGAGGCTGGGATCTCTGTAATGTCCCTCACTTCTACAATACAGACACAGGTGTTGCACGCGGCGACGTGTACGCTCCAATACCGGGAGTTTGGGTCGATTGGTCTCCATGGGTTCTGGAGAAAATCTGGTAGACTCAGATGATTCGGCCCACTGGAATGGAGATTAGCAGGGAATGTGCTGCACGTTCCTGGCAACGTTCTCGGAGGCTTCCGTCAATTCTGATAGCTAGCTGCATGGCAGCATCCAGACTCTCAGGTGGGGGGGTAGTGTACCAGGGTGTCTTTAATTTTCTCAGCTAGGCCTAGCCGAAATTGGAAACGGAGAGCAGGGTCGTTCCACTGCAAATCTGCAGACCCCATGCAAAATTCAGTGCAGTACTCCTCTGCGGACCTATGTCCCTGGCACAAGGCACGAAGGGCAGATTCAGCAGATGCGACTCAATCCTGGTCATCATAGAGCAGACCAAGTGCATGGGAAAAAAGCATCCACAGAGGCTAGAGCTGGGTTGCCTGGAGGCAGACTGAAGGCCCAAGACTGAGGATCGCCTTGCAATAAGGATATGACCAGGCCTACTCGCTGTTCCACCGAGCCTGAGGGGAATGGACCCAGGCGAAAATATAGTAGGCAGGATTTTTTAAAATTGAAAAAGTGCTTCCGGTCCCCAGCGAAGCGATCAGGTAGGTTTATCTTCGGTTTGGCTGCAGTTGGAATATTAGCTGGAGCAGTAGCAGCAAGTGCTGAGAGGGGAGTGGAAGCAACGCTGCCTAGCAGGGAGGTCTGGAGTTGCTGAAGGCAGGTTGATAAATCCTGCAGCACCTGTACAACTCGATTCGTTTGAGCCTCCTGTTTTTCAATTCGTTGCTCCAGGGCTTGCACAGAGCTGGGCAGAGGAATGTCAGCGGGATCCATGGCCTCAGCAAACTGTCACGATACAGACACTTGAACAGGAGGTGGACCTTCTGTGCTACCAGCACGTTTATCCGAGGTGATATCAGAGGCTAGGAGTCTAAGGCCCTAATTCATCAAGCAGAATCGGATGCTTGCTCGCGCATTCGTATTCGCGATCCGAAATCGTACGCCGTCGCACAATTCAGCAACTGAAAAAGCTCGCGGCCGGAGCCACGCATCTCCGGCAGCTTTACACTGGCGAGCTTGCATTAAAAGTCACTGTTCCCCTAAAAAATCATTCTTTCTAATGGCACACATAT
>NC_092859.1:63553993-63616301 GCF_032062135.1 Pyxicephalus adspersus
GTACGAGCGCACTCGACTCCGGACCGCGGGAAACCGCGCTCGCTGGTCGCGCGTACGTTCGTGCTTTCAGCGAGCGCGGATTTCATTGATGAATCAGGGCCTAAGGTACCGCCCGGTGTTCACCAGAGCCCCCCCGCAAGAGGTGTTGGGCTTTGCTGCGAACGGCACCCTGGTCTTAGACTCACCCGTGCAGGTAGCAGCTGACAGCTGGAGATAACCAAAGGCAAAGTACAAAATCGACAGGCAGATTCAAAACCAAAAACGGGACTGGGTCAGGGCAGGCAGAGGAAAAGGCACGGTCAGGACAAGCCAAGGTCAGGAACAGGAAAACAAGACTGGAATCCGAATGCTCACAGGAACCTCAGGTAGTAACACCTATTGCTGAGGCACTAACTGTCTGACTGAGCCTAGCATATATAGGGAGACTGACAGGCTAGGTAGGCGGGGACTAGAAGGACAGGTGAGAATCAATTAGCAGGAAGGGCTCGGGAATGCCCCTAAGTCCAGAGCCAGTAGAGCAGCTAAAGCAAGGTGGGAACAGCTGCTGCTAATCAGACACTATCAGGAGGACAACAAGTACCAGATCAGCAGTGCTGCTGATCTGTGACAATAGCAAATGCCACCACTTCCTCTGTGAAAGAACCTCATGTAGAGCTAGACCCATATGCATACATTTCTATAACATTACCCTCAGAGAGAAGAGAAAGAATATTTGCCAACCATTACCCTTATAAAAGGAATTTGTAGCTTAACATTTCATTTAACATTTCATTTTGGCTTTTAATTAAAAAAAAACATCTGGCTTCTTTTTGTAGAAGCAAAATATCTATGTCACCTCCTCTTTGGTTATTGGGAATATATTCAAGGGCCAAAAACTGCATCAAATTAACAATTAAAGTTGAGGTACACCCCCATGTGATGACTTGCTGTAGGTGGGGGCACATCGTCACTCCCTGCACCCGGAGGTAGATCTGTCCACCGATTAGAAAGATGTTGAGGGTCAATATGTATCTTAAAAGAGAGAAAACAAATTAATTTTCTCTTTGACGGTTTTTACTGGTTTCTGAAAGAATTTTGCTAATTACTGCTATACCCAGATCATGTGGTATGCTTGAGTACAGCATTTCCACATCTATAGCTACAAGAATAGTTCCCTCTGGTATAATCAAATCCTCGATTGTTCTAAGTACAGCTATAGTGTCCTTAAGGTAGGAGGGCAGCCCTAACACAAATGGTCTCAGATATTCATCGACCAAATGGCTTTCCTCTGATGCTTTACTACCAATTCCTAATACAATTGGACGGGCAGATGGTTTTGATTTAAAAATAATGTATTGCTTATGATGGATAGATAGAGGAGCATTCATTAAGCAGGTAGATGCCACATCTAGGTGGAATAGCTTTATTAGAGGAAGGCAGTAATGGAAATATATGAAACCTTATGGGGTCTATATATGTGGTTGAAACAGAATGATAATAATGTATGCCCCTCCCCCATGATATAGATTGTCATATAAATAGCAAGGAAACATTACAATTAAAATTCCCAGAGTACAGGGATTCCAGAGGCATGGCGACCAGCCGTCTTCATCAGTGTGGAAGTGGTAAGCGGAAGATAGGAGTTCCTACGTGAAACATGTAAACGAGCCATATATCCACTGTCCGTGATGGTGAAACAACAAGAGTTGAGGGTTGCAGAAAAGATATCAAAAAACAAACATACTGGAAAATAGAAAAAATAAAAAAAGGAGGGAAATTCGCAGGTCGCTAGGTGGCTGCCTATTATCAAGCTATATGATCAAAAATAGCTTCACGCATCCCGACTGGGTGGGGTCCCTGGAGGGGAGGTGGAGGTGGAGGACTGGATCGTAGGAGCGATGTCCGGTCGCATTGGAGAAGAAGAGAAAGGTACGCTGTGCAGGTGAGTAGCATAAAAGACATTGGAGCCTCTGTTTAGTACGGGCATCAGTAAGGCCAGTGGGGAACCAGCATATTCAACATTTTCAACTTCCCTAGCTTTCCTCATGATATCTTACTTAGTACGGAAGAAATGGACCCGGCAAGGGACATCTCTTGTCCGCTGGGGGTCTCTACTGCAGGGGCCCAGCGTTCTGTGCACCCGGTCAATTTCTAAGTCCACATCAGAGGGGACATTCAGTAGCTTAGTAAAAATAGTGCTCACTGCCGCCGAAAGTTCTGCGTTTGGAATGGACTCGGGAAGCCCTAGTATGCGAATGTTGTTTCGTCTATTGTGGTTTTCTGCGTCATCATATAAAAGAAATAGCGTATTGAGTTGAGCTTCATGGTGTTCCAGTATTTTGCTATGGGTAGATACTTGGCCTGTAAGTTCTGTACAGGTATGTTGTAAAGCTAGGGTAGTACTTTTGATCTGTTGTATTGATTGCTGGATCGCCTGGAATTCCTGCTTACAACTTGCTTCAAGCCCACTAATGCTAGCTGAAAGATCCTGTCTAGTAGGCAGCGCTTTAAGATGGGCCTTCCAATCCCACCCTTCCTCACCTGTGGACAATAGAGAACTGGAGTCAAAGGAATCCTCCATGATGTCTGGTAGATATGGGCTGGCAATAGGTGAGCCTGACTGTTCCTGTAGCTGAGGAGAAGAAGGGCCAGCAAGCTCAAGAGAAGCTGGGTCGGGCTAGGAAGCAGATGCCTGTGCTGCAGGCGTCCATCTTCTAACTTGAGGCCGCGGCTTTGCTTCCTGGTCTTTAGCCGCCCTCGCGCCTGTATGGGATTTCTGTGTCCCCTTGTTCTTCGACCCCATGCTGGGTAAGTTTAGAGGCACCAGCGGTGTGTACACAGGCGATAATCCCTTGGGCAGGTCAGAGCTCAAGCAACTAGCGTGCTACTCCGCCATTAGCTAGCCACGCCCCAAAGGAAACTTTTTGACCTTATAAACAGTTTTTTAAAAACACACCCACATATGATATGGCTTTTTTAACTTTACACAGGAATGCCAAACAAAATGATGGCGGATTAGCTAGAGTTACATTTAAGGAACTTTTGTTCATACTGCCTACGTACATTGATCTGTTCAGGACTGACTGTACAATTCAGACTGCTGTCAATATTTCTTTATTGCTATCTAAGCTCTTATTATCCATGACTTCCCCTGTGACTTACACAGTGGTGGCATGTAATTCCTCAGGTTGAGGCCAGGCTTTTCACATGGAGCTGTGATTCTGCTCTGTAAAATCACAGGACCATGACTAATTCCATTTGCAAGATAAATGCTTTCTTGTGCTTGCTTTTACACTTTAAAGATATCTGAATCCCTCCACTTAGCACAGCTTCCTGTCAGGAAGGACTTTTCTGGTTGGAGTTATTGGCTGGCAAACTGTTCCCAGCTGGGGTGGTCATGCCCTCGGTGCTCTTCAGTAAACATTATTGAGGCTTACATTAGGGGCTGATAGATCAGTCTATCATGGCGATACATACTATTTAAATTTGGAACATATGTATTGTAACATGTGTTATGTCCTTTATTTATCATGAAAAGGCTGCCAAACAACACACAATTCATGCGCTGTGGTGTACTTACCTGGCTTTTGAATTGGTCTGTTCTATGTGGTATGTTAGTGGCATTCACAAAGTGGCATTCACAAATAAAGGCACTACAAAGAAATAGTCTTTTAAATAGCACTTAAAGTAAACATATAATGTCATATAATAATATATGTAATAAATGCCAAGGCGAAGAAGGTCTTGCCAGGTAATTTTTTTATTTTAATTAAACTGTCCCTCCAGAGTTCCTTGGGGCAACTGCTGAGGTTTCTTGTTTCTTTATATCAGCCGAATTGTCAAAAGTTAGGTAGAAATCCAGCTCAGGCACAAACACACATTTTCATTTTCTTTCCCCCCTCTCCAAAGCCCATTTTTTTTTTTTATTCATTACTTTTTTTTCATGCGCAGCTCAGGCTGGTCCAGTGATCACTGTTCATTCCTCTTGAAGGAGGCAGTTCCTTTATCTGAACTAAACAGTATGGTAGGTTGAATGATTGAATGATATTGGGTGTTTTAAAACTGAAGACTTTTTTTTATCAAAGCAGAAAAGAAGTACAGTGAAAGGATTCCTACCTTTCAACTTCCTAAACAATCCCAATGTCTGCTGGGCTTCGGGATAAATTAACTGGGTGCATACTCTAGAGCAGGGGTGCCCACACTTTTTGGCTCGCAAGCTACTTTTTTAAATGACCAAGTCAAAATGATCTACCAACAATAAAAATGCTAAACATATATTTATTTATATATATTTACCGAGTATGACACACAAGTGACTGGAGCTAATGAGACATTGAATGGCAGAACATTGTACTGACATTGCACTACAAGACTATAGTGACAGGAAAGCTACAGTTCACCTGTCGAAAGAGAATGAAGTGCTGCACAAGAACTGCTGCACAAGACTATAGACATAGCAAACTACGTCTATAGATGTAGACGTAGCTAGGAAACAGCAGGGAGGGGTAAGGCAGGGCTCTGCGATCGATTCGGATTGACTTTGCGATCGACTGGTAGATCACGATCGACGTTTTGTGCACCCCTGCTCTAGAGTTAAGTCATCCAGGCCAGAGTTCTAAATGGTTAAAGATCGAAAACATAAAAGAAGCTAGGGAAAAGGTGTTGGCACCAGCAGGAGAACTTGCAGTATCTCTGAGGTTGGTGGCATAAATATAGCGATAGCAGCCCATCCATCTGTTATGGGGTCCAGGAAAAACTGATGTCACATGCAAAGGTATATGCTGAGATCATACTGTTGGTAGTTACGTTTGCATTCCCCCTGTATGTATGTATTTCCTTCAGGGCTTTTTTTACATTTTTGCACATGCTTAACACCTATTTAGTACAAAGTACTTTTGGGGCTGAAATGCCAAATGTTTCCTAACTAAAAATCTGATATTTTAGGGTTCTATATTTCTGAAAAAAATCCATAATGAGCATTAAGTTTATAAAACAATCATGTATAGGAGCACAGAATTTTAACAATAAAAAAATAAACATATTTTATATTGTTACAGTTGTTTAGAGTGCTTTTAGGATGATTGGTACCGCATTGCACTAATGCATTTACCATGTTTTGCTGCAGGATACTAAAACACAATAATGTGAATGGGCATGCACTAAGTGTTTTTTAGGTGTTTAGAGCCCCTGCTTGGAAATACAATGATGTTTCAGAATATACATAGTTATTATGGGTAAAATATTTGCTTTCAAACTTTCTGTGGTTACCTATAGATGAGCTCTGCCTAATAACATTATATACTATTGTACATAATTGATAGTAGGATAGTATTACTTTTATTTAATAAATAGATATTTTGTATTATTGTGTATTAATATTATAAATAAAAATAATAAATATTACCATAAACCTTTTTGTCATTGTGTCTTTTTTAAAAGCACTGTGGACCTAGGACACATCAAGTACAACTAAACAAGTAAATTTAAATAACATCTTTGCATTTGAATCAATCTACTCCAAACAATCACATCAATTACTGTTCTCTTGTTTGTATTTCCTACTATTTACTTCCTTTAATTATGGTTTCCCTTTTTTTTCCACAGCTGTTTCTCAAGTTTTACACCAAAGTATGTATTAGTGGTAGGGCATTGGAGGGGAGTGGGAGACAGAGAAGAGCATATTACCAATTTAAGAATGATCGTGGTCACCCAAAATCCTGTGTGGACAGGACTGATGATAGCCTGTCCCTTGTGATGCCATTTGTAACCTGTATATAGACATTTGTGGATTTGGCATGAAAAAATGTCAATGCTTATGCACACAACAACCTCTGGTAGACACAACTAGTGACGAAAAAACAGAAGAAAATAATGAATAATTTAAAACAGCCCTCAACTATGATGTGCTCATCAGGTTTTTTATTAGCACTTGACAACATTTTTAAATATTGACTAATGGGACTACACATCAAAAGAAGAAATGTTTGTTCGTTAAAAAAGGTGCTTTTCTCCTTTTCTTCTTCACATTTATGATTTATATGAAAATTATAATCATCTGGAAATATAATCAGTTTTCAGCTTGATTGTCACTTTTACTATTGCTGTTAATTGTTTACTAATAATCACATTTTTTGACCATAGTGATCACCAGCCTAATCTCCATTCTATCATATGATATCATATCATATAATAGGAAACAGCGTGGGACAGTGCCACCTTTGCAGCTGTTTGCTACTTTATAAAGTCAATAGGTGGCATACAACCGTACTTTTTAAAGTGGCAATTGTGGCAAAAACTAATGGTGAACAGCTACTCTAATTGAGTAAATTAAGTTTCTGATCACAACTTCCCAGCTAGAGATAATATGGTACGTCTATTCTCAGTAACTTTGGTTCATTATTTGGCAGGGTAAAAAACCTGCTTCCACTCACCACTTATGCCATTATAAAGGTGGTGGTCAGGTTTCTAAAAGTGAAGTTTTATTTATATGTCATATTTAGAGAGACATTTTTATATTTAGGGAAGTGGAAAGCTGTTTTGTGGAAATTGGGAAACACATTGGATTGTAACAAACATGGCAAACATTAGATGCAGAAAAAAGGAAAAATATTTTCTCCACTGTCATAGTGCCAAACTAACCATAGAAAGGTTTCTTTTCAAAGTCTATTTCTCTTTATAAATAAGGAAGCTGCATAAAATACTAAACAAATTACAGGAGCTACAGTTAAAAAAGTGATGACAAAATTTTCAAAAAAATGATCAGGTGTGTTTATAGATAGAGTGAAAAAAGAATTACCTGAATTAGTCTCCCAGACCAAAAGTTCAGTAATGGCAGCATACAAATTCTCCCTTGCTAGGTTTTCTTTTGCATAATTTTTTATTTTTGGACTAATGTTTATACCATTTTCTTACATTCTTTGACTTTCAATTAGCCAAGGTATTTGTCAAACAAAACTATTTTTGCTTTAAAAAAAATTGTATTCCAATGCTTTGAAAATAACCCCAGTGTTCTCTAAGTTGACCCCTGATGCTCAACACATCATTTATGTGTGTTAATAGATTGCATTTTTTTTTTATTTTAATGTTACCCCTAAATGCCGTAAGGCAATGTAGCGTCAATGCACATGCATTTTAATGCACCACAATGCACAGTAATTAGTCACTGTGGTACACTGTGTCAAAAAACTCCTGGTGCATTGCAAATCCAATTATTTCAGCAACATGCAATGATCAGAATGGGCTATTAAACTTAACCTAAGCAGACCTATCCCCTTAGAGTAGGCCCTGTCACCAGACCATTCATTTCAAAAGCGGTCGTCCCATAAGATTATGACTGCTACTTAAAAAAAATCCCTAAAATTACAAATTCATCTGTATAAATTAGAATCTATTTGCATTGGATAATCATAAAAAATTATTATAATGAATATATATACATACTTCTGACACGCCTATACAGTAAATTAGATGCAGGGCCTCTTCAGGTTGAAGAGAAATGAACATTTTTTTTTTTCCTAGCTAGCATGTCTAGCTTCTTTGTTAGGCACGAAGAACAAATAAAGCCATCTAAGGGGTAAATCCAGGTCTGACAACCATTATGCTTAAAAGTTGAACCAGGTGCTCTGGGGACGATGCGTTTCTGTTTTCCTAGCTCTGATGAAGCCCAGATATCATTGTTTCCTCCTCTGGTCCCCTGTCCTCCTCCCATGTGACCCTTACACAGAAACAGCCGTAGCACAGATGCAATCTGTTTGTTAACGACCTGTTCATTCCTCCAGTGATTCCAATCTGCGCCGCTCTCCAGATGTTCTGCATGTTATCATTTCTTCTTTTTGTATGAATGTTCAACATCTGCCATTTACTGGACACTAAATCTGTCCAGTTCAGAGATAATAATTACTCAGTGTTTGTCTAGCATCAAGTATATACACATATCCATTGGTATTTAGTGCTGTTTTTAAAGTGTGATGCAAATAAAGGAGAGTCATGGGGATGGCCTTAACACACAAAAGTGAACCTGTTTTGTGTTACCCTAACCTATGAGCAACAATAATTAGTGGAGGAAGCAGGCAAATCACATTCATTGTGAATAACCAACCCCTATTTATAGGTATATACAATTAAGGACAGATAAACTTAAGTGAATATGTGAGTATAAACATATACTTGAATAGTACAAAGGTGAGTAGCCACATGAGTGCAGATTGATACATAGTTATCAAATAGTTCTGTTTCAATAATGTACAAAGGGGAATAAATCAAAACAACCATACAACAGACAAAAAATGGGGGTTGGGGGGAACAAATAAATAAGGTGGATCAACAAAATAGAACATTAAGGAGGGATCTTTAATCAGCCTAGTAACAACCAAGTTAACATAGGCCATCAGGATAAACAAATTTAAACCAAAAACAACATACACCAGACAAGACAACATAATTATCAAATAGTTCAATGAATTAGGTAATCTAATTCCTTGAGCTTTTTGATGCTTAACTGCCTAACATCCCCTGAATAAGCAAGTGTTGTGAAACGCATTGGGTTTCTTGGACTAATCTAAACTTGTATTAAAGTATATTTTTAAAAAAGGGATTATGGGACTCACCTGTACTTATGTTTCAATTGTACTCATGTGATTACTCACCTTTGTAATATTTTTGATTGGTTTGATTTTACTGGTTTTAGGAGATTTAATAAAACTGTCATTGTTTTTCCAAGCAAACAATGTGAATTACTATGAACCAAAAAAAAAAAATCCTCTCATTGCAAAAGACCTGGTATAGGGTTACCTGTCCTTCCTGTATATATCAATAGGGTAAAGTCTAACATCATTCCTAAGTGACTCTGTATAGGTATATTCCAATGGGGAAGAAATTTTGCAGTAAGATGAAATTTGGGGAAGCCCAGGTGGTGCAACAGTGGCAGATTTTAGAAAAACAATTTGTTTATGACTGATGGCTTCATTAGAGAAAAGAGGAAATGTGGTTAAATATGCAACAGGGACAGAGACAGAAAAAAAATCAGATAGGGGTTTTAACCTTCCTCTACTCTCTTTTTTCTTTCTTTTTTTAAAGTTGTTTTTTATTTTTAATTGTGTTGCTTTTGAAGCGTTTGTCTTAAATCCTATCTGATAAAATGTTGACAGCATGACAGGAAATAAAAAGGAATCTTTGCTCCATTCAGCAGTAATAATCCTGCACAACTCGCAATTAAGAACCTGTCTGGTCGCCGCAGTTTTTTAGAAAGCTTAATTTGGCTTTAAGGTTCCCCAAGCTACAGACCGTCTCAACACAGGTGCAGGTTAGATTTAGGCTCACTCAAACTTCCTCAACTAGGACGAAATCCAAAACAGTGGAGAATGCACATCAGAATGGCAGATGGCAATTTTAATATATTCTCAGAGTCTTAAATTCCCCAATGCAACACATTTTTGTCTTTTAGAGATTAGGCATAGAGTAGGAACTCATAAAAGGAGGTGACCAGCCATCACTGATAACACCTGCGTAAGCTTGTGCAATCTCTTCCAAGGACTAATATAGAAAGTTGCTTAATCGAACACAGGGAGAACATACACGCTCCAGATAGAGATTTGAACCTGTTGCTATACATTTGTTAGGAATTAATTGGCTGCTAAGAGATTACTGCAGCTCTTTACATTGTTTTACCAACTAAGCCAGATAAGAAGCAATATGTAAAAACAAGGTGCATCTTTTTCCAGTACCTGCCAGTAACATACTTGGTTGGTTCCCTCAGCAGTTGTAAATCCATTCTGCAGAGTCTTAACTGAAAACAGTCATTGATATACATTATGTTCCTCTGCATTATGCGCCTTCCTTTCTGTTGGGAGTTAAAAGATGACATTGTACCAGTACTGTAGCAGATGGAAACCTGGGATGAATTGTGTTTTTTACAAACATGTATCCTGGTGACCAAAGCAGACTATCAGGGGAAGCCAGGATGCTCCCAGGGTACTCCGCACACCCTAGCTTCCCCTGGGCAAAGGGCAAAATTAAATCTTGAAAATCTGAGTTGAAGTTACCTGATCAAGGCCTTGCTAATCAAAATGGTCTAAGGTTGGAATGTAGAAGATAAAGAAGAATATAGCAACACCTGTGACAAAACGGGGAGAGGTGAGTACCCACTGGGTTAAGTTCCACTTGATGTACTTCATTAGGCCAGACCCAGATCTAAGAGATCGGCCCCAAACTGTTGCTCCCAACAGACAATAATTCTAAGCTGGCCCAAATACGTACAGAACACTGTTTTTAGTCCTTCCCCTGGAGTGTTTACCAGTATACAGAAAATGTAAGTTTTCTCTTTCATTTCTGAACAACTCTACCATTAGGGATAAATGTAGCAGCATATCTAATCTCCCCTCCAAAAAATTCAAGTCTTCCAATAAATCTTTTCTATACATATGTTTAGAGTATGTCTAAAAAAAACACAAAGTGTCAAGGGGAACATAGCAGATTCAGGCAATATATACTTTATGCATTGTAAAATAAGATCTAAATTAGCTTAGCTCCCCCATACTGATCATATGGTATATGTATAAAAAACTTTATGTAGTATTATATTTAAATTTAAAAATAAACTCACCTTCGCCCAGGTCTCTTTATGGTGATTCATGCACCATAGATTTATGCTGTTGTCAAATTGCTCAGGTTCCTCTCCTGTACTTAAATATTTGCTCTGGGAACAACCCAGCGCTCAGCAGCTATACCATGCCAAACAGAGCCTGTCTCATTTTCTTGTTGAAGGAAGTACAGCATCATCTACCCCTGTACTCCAGAGCCTGAAAGGAGCATTCTAATGTTTTCAGGAAGGTATGCATGTCAACTTGCCAAATCCTCCAACCATCCATTAACTACCTGTATTGCATAAATAAGCATGTTGACCAATGAAGACATCCTTAAGTGTAAAATAAAGTACAGTATGTCATAAAAATGTTAGGTTTTTGCTTGAAATTGTCAATAATATTAAACTATAACTAAACTGAATATAACTATAACTTAAACTTGAGCTCTTAATTAGTGCTTTTTTTCTATTATATAATATTTAAGATATTCCTTTTGGAAAGGGGGTTTACCTTTATATTCTGGTGAGCAAGTGAGAGGAAACTTTAGAGCTCAGAGATATTTCATATTTTATTGACTATAATATCAGGAATCAGGAAGGATTTTTTTTCCCCTGTTGAAGCAAATTGTACCAGGGTTTTTTTGCCTTCCTCTGGACCAACTATGTCTTAAAGGGTTTTATATCTGGGATATGTTTATTTCCCTAGTGGTTGAACCTAATGGACTTGATGGTGGACATTGGCTGAATAAGCTGTAGTTGTCCTTTAACATACTTCACTATGTTGATTTGCAGCCACTATTCTACAGAACACCTCTGTTAATTTGTAGTAACCTTATAGGTTTGTTCTCATTGTGCTGTGCTGCCTGATCTTAGCCCTATTGTATACAGGCACACATCCAATTTCTGTCCAAACAAGTTGTCAATTAGCTGTCCAGCTCAGTTGCATACTCATTCTAACACACCTGATGGTGACGGTCCAGGTTGCCAAGCACAACATTAAGCAACATTTATTGACAAGCTCACAAGCAGGGTCAAGAACTCTTAGAAATGAACAGATGTTCTGTTGTTTCTCAAACTAATTTTGCTAGTTAAATACTGGATTGTATGCATTATTTAGGTGTTTACACAATCCAAATAGTACTAGTATATAAAACGTCCAGGAACAAATCCACTTTGTGCCAAAACTAGTTCTTGCTTTTACAGCCTTTCAGGGTGTTTATGAAGGTTTGAATGCCATTTTAGACCCTGGCCCACTATATATTTAAATATTTACCTCAGCTTGGTATGGAAGCACATAAAGGTGGATTCCTCCTTTTAACAGATGCAATATCATCCATGGATGTTGCTTTGAATAAAGCCCATGACATCAGAAATCATAGGAATAAACAGGCAATCTTTTCAATTTGAAGCATGTTAAGAAATATGCCCCAAAAAAAACACTCTTTGCCTATTTCTTCCTATAATTTTTTTTTTATATGTTTACATATATAAATGCATACATATATATATATATATATATATATGCATGTATGAATATACATGAGTGCACATGAAGCAAAACAAATAATTTACATTAAAAACAAATACATTTTTAAAACAACTTTATTCAAAATAAACACATTTTCTAAAAGGTCACATTAAAATATAGGGACCACACTGACACCTGACACCACTAAATTTGCATGACAAAATAAAAAAAAAATACACAAACAACAAACACATGTAAACCCGGACTTCCATATCAAGCTAAAATAGTTCAAAAATGGCCCAAGAAATATTGCATTAAAAAAAAAAAACTTACCAAACCAATATGCAATTTGAACCTTTCAAGGGTGGAAAACTGGATTAGAGAATATTTATGCAGAACAAACATTTAAAGGTGGTAAAGAGATATATTATTGCAATGAAACAACATGGCTACAAACACAATAATATAGCATTAACATTGACTTCTTAATTGCAAAGTGGACATTGAAACATTCAAGGTTTAAAAAACAAAAGCAGCTATTGTGCTTAATGGTAAGCGAAGTATAAAACGTAGCAACAAAGATTAGGATAACACACCAAACAAGAGCCGCCGCTGCCTCCTCCTCCAAAAAAAAAAAAAAGACAAAAGAAAAAGTAAGGTAGACAACACCCTTATATATGCGCATCATTTTGCGCACAGCTGCTACATATTCGCCTGTAATTGGGATGTGCGCAGTTCATGAAATTTGGCTGTTTGTTTTTTTACAGTTGGAAATTCCATAATCATTTATTGATATAATGCTTTACATTTGGACACCAGTGAACAGCTATCTACTAAAAAATAAATTAAAACAAAGTAGAAGAGAAGGCTTTAATGTTAAAGTCATTTATTAAATGTGTGTGTTTAGTGTAACTTTAAAACTTTTATTTTTTTACAGGTTATCCCACAGCTGCATTCGTGTCATGAGCACACTGACAGTGTGAGATCCCCAGGCACTAGGAGTTAAATGAGGACAAGGCTCCCCATTCACCTCTAGCACTCTGTGATTGGTTGAGAAAAGGGGATCCCTGATGCTGCTTGAGCCATCATCAGAGTTTCCCCTATTCATCTATTCAGGTGAATAGGGAGCCTTGTCCTCATTTAAAATGGGGAACCTTGTCCTCATTTAATCCTCAGTGCCTGGGGATCCCACACTGTCAGTAGTCCCACAGCTGTGCCCATGACATAAATGCAGCCATTAGAATCATGCTTTTATTGTGGGATAACCTATAAAAAAATGTTTTAAAGTTACACTAAACACACACATTTAATAAATTACATTAACAATAAAGCCTCCTCCTATTTTTTACACATATTTTTTACCCTTTCAGGGAATGAGTAAATACATATAAATATAGTATTCAAATATGAAAAGATATATAAATACATATTTAAATCTTTTCATATTTTTACATATATGTATATAAATATATATATATTGATATATAGAAATATATCTATTGAAGCAAAGAAGAACATGGGTGGATGTTCCAGTTCACTGGCAAAAGCTAAGTCTTCCCTGACAGAGTTCTCAGGGACTTATCACCAGGCGGATCCTCGGGTCAGGCATTGTAAGCGTTTAGGTATGCGCCTATGTAAACAGCTAAAATCAGTTGACTCTTTCCAAACCTAAAAATATTAGGTCATTTAAAAATATACCTAATTCTAAGCTAATATATATGTTTGAAACATTTGAACACGTTATACATTTTTATTTAGGGCTAACTGGAAGATGTGTGTTATTTGAAAGAATGATCTTTGAGAGAAAGACTGACTTTTAATGCAAGCTTGCTAGTGTCAAGCTGCCGGAGATGCCCGCCTCGAAGCGTACGATCATTTCAGTTGAAATGCCAGCGTATTCTCGGCGGCTGAAAATCCGTTGATAAATACGTTTGAGGGGTCCAATGCCGAATCACAAATACGCGTGCGACCGAACTTCTGATTTTCGTTGATCAACTCGGCTTCCCATCTTAATCTTATTTTCCTCAAGTCATCTTGCCACAGTTTTGGAGGTATGCTTGGCGTTATTGTCTATTTGTAATAGCGTTTTGCAACTAAGCCTAAATTTCTTGCTGAACACTTGAGTGCAGTATATCTACATGTTCCATCTATTTTGTGAGGAGCAGCAGACCTTCCTGCAGCAAAGCTCCCCCACAATATGAAGCTCCTATCCCCATGCTTGATGGTTGGGATGATGTTCTTTGGCTTGCAAGCCTTTTAAAAGAGGCTTGGTCACCCCTATATGAATGCGAAATAAAATATTTGTGATCTTGCTTTAAAAAAGACTGTTAAAATGTTTTTGAACAAATAAAACATATAAATTTAGTTATTGGTAGTTTAATTGTCAACACCACCAAACTTGCTGCAGGCAATTGAAATAGTGGATTTTTGTAAAATTTTTCTTTAGTGTGTGGTATGATGCTTGAACAGATTTGAGTCCTCTACATTGTTTGACCATCAGTAAATTAGCCAAGTTGGATTCTGAAACCCACACTGCTGATTTTGGAACAGATAGTCCCTGGGTTACAGAATGTTCCATATCCATATTTATCCAGAAACAAAGCAAGTTTTTTAAGGCATGAAAGTGTAGGAGTTTGCCTTTTTCTATCTGCTTGCTGAGGTGTAACTTTGTAAATAGCAAATAAAGTTGTTGAAGTTTTCCTGCCCCTGATAGTGGCCTGGGAAACCCCATCAGGATATAGAGAAATGCAGGAGGTACAGGGACAGAGAGGAGAACATGTGCTCAGCCAGGATAGGTGCTTGCATGCCTTCCAGAACACACTGCCCCTGATTCATCAATAAAATCCGCACTCGCTGGAAGCGCGAAAGTACGCGCGGCCATCGATCGCGGTTTACCGCGGTCCGGACTCGAGTGTGCGCGTACACTCGCCTCACTGCCAGCCGGATTCCTGCATTCACAATAATCTTTTTCAGTTGCTGAATAGCGCGATCGCGTACGATTTCGGATCGCGAATACGAATGCGCGACCGATAATCTGATTCTGCTTGATGAATCAGGGGCACTGACTGCTTTGTCTGTATGTAGTGCATTATTATAATAATTCTCTCTGTATTAATAGGGTATATGTGATATCTTATCAGAGATCACTTTGGGATAGCCCTACAGTCAGTGTATCAGCTATATACACAAATATATCTGTGCTCTGCCCTTTTCAGTTATCTTTGCTGATCTGCATCCCCTGTCTAGTTACATCTAGCATAGGTTAGGCATCTGATGGCCCATAGGTAGCAGAGGTCCGGTTGCATTGGCAGATTAGTGTGATTGCTTGGGTCCAAGTCGTAGTGCAGATAGGTTGTTCCTGAACTCCAGAGACTTTGCCTGCATCCCTGCAATACAGGATCACAGCACACACAGCCCAATTGTCGGTTGGAGGATTTCCTTGCTGTGTTGAGGATCATCTCATCAGGACATCTTTGCTACAATCAACTCCAGAGGCCTCTGCAACTCATCCTGATACTGATCAGTACTGGAGGTATTTGTGGTAATAGACTGTATATTTACCCGGGTATATCTGTGCACAATTCTTCTCAGGACTCTGCTATGTGCTTGTTATGTGTATTCATTGCTGTTTATTGATGGTATATATTGGTATTACTGTTTTGAGATATAAAGCTTACAAATACTCTAACCTGTGTGTTCATTTAGCTGCAATGGTTTATGTTGCATGCTGGGTGTAGTGGTTCCTCAGATGTTGTTTTATATTGCTGTTATTATTTCTGGTTAATGTCCCAGGAAGGGAGCCCCTCTGCTAACAGAGACCCTGTCCTGGGTGGAGGCACTGCCAACTTTATTATTATCCTCACTCTTCCACATAGCGAAGGCTCAGGATCCTCTTTGTTATCTACAGGTTAGCGCCATAGCTTGTTTTGTGAGAGCCATTTACATGACCCCCCCCCCAATAACAGGGCTACAAAAGTAATGACAGGAACTCCATCGGTAAAAGGAAACACCTCATTTCTGGAAGGAAGACTTATCCCTTTTGGCTATTTTAACACAGAAGTGGGATTGTAGAAGGAAACAGTTTACTATCTTATTAGAAAACACAACATACTTTGACTTGATATTTTCCTGTTCATTATGATGTAAGGCACCTGGTTATGTACAGACTGCTCATCTGCTAAGGATGTGTCCTTTGAAAGATCAATGCATTGTTTCAAGAGAAATCCCTATCTTCACATAGATCTAGATATCTTCACATAGGTCTAGATATCACCACAGATACTTCAAGCTTTAAAAGCAGTTTGTAGGTAAAGTTTGTGTTCCTTTGTAATAATTATATTAACTTACAATATAGTTTTCATTTGTAGAACAGCAAAAACTACTTGAATATTGAAAATATTACAGATATATTTTATATATACAATATTCTACCCTGTGAACCCTTTTTAGTACTTTTAATGTTCTCTACCCCTATATGATTATAGATTGGGAAATTACCTTTTGGAAAGATGAAGCTGGACAGAGGACCTCAGTACCAACTTGACCAATGCAAAACCAAAAAAGAGTTTCAAGTCACCAGCTCTCTCTCTTATAGCTGAAGTGATGGTCATAAAAAACACAACCATGTGAATGAAACTTAAGAGAGGATATCTATCAAAGGCTCAAACGTTTTTGCTTTCTAAGCCTACAGTATCACAGCGGAGTGAACTGGGGGGGGGGGGGGGGGGGGGGGGGGGGGTTGGGGGTGTTGAGGGGCGACATGGGAGACTGTGTACAAAAATCTAAATCAAAGAATGGGTAGCCAACAGTCTCTGGCACAAAATGAAAAATGCAGAGACTTGTCTTTGATAGTGGTAAGAACCAAATGGCCCCAAAGTATTAAAAAATAACCAAACAAAAGAAACACATCTGTTGCATAGATAAAACATGAATATATATTCAATTAAATAAAATCCTATACTTTTGCCTTCTTTTCCAACAGATATTGACAGCCTTCTCATTTTAAATGAGAATAGGAAAACCTGCACATGTAAGTAATGGTTATAAGCCATAAACTTTTGTATTATTTATATGCTCTGTTCACAAATCATTCCAGTATTAACTGAAAATAGAAAAATGCTGCTCTATGCTAAAAATCCATTTTCAGTGGATTCCTAACATTTTTGGAGTTTATAAGATACCATTTCAATTTTGTATAAGGAACATAGAAATATTATACTGTAGTATTCTTTACAGTCATATTTTAGGGCCAAGCTGCATGTGCAATATTAAATAGAAAAGTTCCCAAAATTTAGGGCGCGGTCACCTGTAATTGGCTGCAAAATATAAAATATAGGACCAGCAATCATGATGCATAATTTTGGCATTTTAGATTATTCCTCTTTGCAGGATAATATGATAAAAAAAAGTGTTATGTAGGCAGAAATCCTAAATCCCTCTGAATGGCACTACCACTGTGTGCTGGCTTGGAACTTTATTCAAACTATTTTTACCCAAAAAACCACCAACAGCTACAAAGCTTTTTTTGTATATTCTTTTTATTTTCTAAATAATATTTTAAATGCACATGCCACATACTTGACCATGACACTAGTCTTATGAAACCACTCAAAATCTATTCATGTCCTCCACAGTAACTGTAATATTGCATTATATTTCCCTAGTATTATACTGGCACATGTCACAGCAATATCTAAATAAAATACAAAAAAGTACATGTACCATCTCGGCGGCCATGTAGCTTATTGGCCGCAATCTAACCCTTGGATCTTACCAGCTTTAATTGTGAGCATTTAACTCTTTCTTTTTCTTATTGTTTTTTGCTTATCATCCAATTGTTTATTACAATCGTAGTACTATATTTGTAGGTGCTATTGTG
This sequence comes from Pyxicephalus adspersus, assembly GCF_032062135.1. Classification (NCBI taxonomy): domain Eukaryota; kingdom Metazoa; phylum Chordata; class Amphibia; order Anura; family Pyxicephalidae; genus Pyxicephalus; species Pyxicephalus adspersus. Next base: position 63,571,898 of record NC_092859.1, read on the forward strand.
TAAAAACTTCCATAAAAATCTATAAACCACAAAGATCACTTCAACGAATGTTGGCAATTCCAACACCACCACCTCCGTAAGAAAAACTGCATGCACTCACCAGACTCCACGGACCAAAGTAATATACTAAAAGCCAGCCACACTTGCTATTAGATAGAGGTTTAAGTCACCAAAGCTCCAATCCCATCCTAGCTACCAGTTTTCTCTGTTCAACCTACAGGCAATCAGCTCCATGCATCCTTCAAAATCAGAGACATGCTCTGGTATATATTATGATGCTCTGAGCGTAGCATGCAGTATTTTTCCTAGGTTTAATAAAGCAGAACTATAGCTCCGCAATAAAGTATACTTACCTACCTGATCACCGTACTCCATAAAAAAAATAAAACCTTGATCTCTGCATGCTGCCAGGAATAAGCCTTGTATCCTGGCATCCCCCAACCTGGTCAATCAAGATAGTCAAAGACTTGTCTCTAGGAAGAAGATCAGGTGAAGATGTCTGCACCCATGCTGGATTAAGGACAGTTGAGTGCAATTAAAAAATCAGGCAGTTAATGTTGCTCATCTGCAATAAACAACCAGCCTGGTTTGCAGTTTTTGAATACATAATATCCCAGCAAATGCCAGGTATCCAGACTGGCAGTAAATTGTCACATGTTGTTTAGTCATTTAAAATAGAAGAGTATGAAAGAAATGAGGATAACATTATCTGTTTAACTGTAAATGCAGAATCTCCATTGTTTACAGCTGCCAGGGACATGCTCTGAGATGCAGTTGTCAGATCTCTGTAGCCATACATCCTAGATATTGGGTCTAATTAATTTTTTTAATGAAATTTAGGGGGAAACAGATAATTCTATTTATATGTGTTGGTACAGTTATGTTTTAAGCAATATTTAGCACATCATATTATGGAACTAAGTTGAAAAAAAATTGTAAGCAGGCAGTTTTTTTTTAATAAAGTAGGGACAAGCTACAATAAAACAAACTTTCCTGCCTTATCAGAAATATTTAACTAAACTCACCTCTCCACATTTCCATGTTAATCAGTTATTTAACAAACTCTGCATGTGCATCACTCACTGTACGATCTCGGCATACCTGACTGCCAGGATTAATAAACTCCTCTATATGCGGGAGATATAAATGGTCCAAAATCCTAAACCCAGAAGAGGACTTTGTGAAGATGTAGATGTGAAGGTGACTTCTGATGGAACAGTAAAGGGAGGGGGAGTCAGCAAGTTTAATTAAATAATTTCAATAGGGCGGGTAAAATATTTTTTTTTGCAGAAGAGAAGTTTCTGTCTTTTCTGCAATAAAAAGCCTTGCTCACAATTCTTTCATTTTTACTTTACTAACTTTTGAAGCGATATTGCAACTTGATAAATCTGGATCATTGTGTACTTTACTAATTCAACCACACTGTTTAATTCCTCTTAAATATTTAATTGATCCTATTACTTATTTGTTCACATGTGTAATATTATCCATACCAGAAAAAAGCAGAGATTTGTTTTTTAGTGCTCTCCATCCAGTTGCCTTATGCTAGTGGTGGTGAACCTATGGCACGCGTGCCAGAGGGGGCATTCAGAGCCCTCTCTGTAAGCAAACACTACCCACCTCTGCTGGCCTCATTGTCTGTGCCATTGTCCCTCTGTCACTCTTGCTGGCTTCCGAATTTCCCTTTTCCAGAGTCATTAGTTAACCCTTCAGAATACCAGGCTGTGGGGAGGAGAGGCAGCTGATGTGTAGTAAAGCTGATGTGTCTTGATCCAGCATTGAAAGGGTGAAAGTATAGACGGAGAGTGGAAAATTAGGGAGGGTGTAGGCGGAGGGGGGATCTTGTTTTGCTCTGTCCTAGTTATGGAAAGTACAATATGAATGCTGAAGACAATGAACAGAGCTACACAGCTCAGGGAAAGGAGTACCAGTCTGCTATACCCAGTCAGGACTAGGTGAACACAAAACTTGTGGTAGAAGGAAAGTGTCTGTTGAATGTAATGGGAACCCTGTAACTGTCTGTTGCTGTCCACAGTGCTTTAAACAAATTGTGTGCAATATGCTGCATTGCTTTACAATTGGCATGCATTTAGTAAAATCCCTACATTCCTGTAATGTGAGATATAAATATTATTTATTGTTATCATTATTATTTTTGCTGTCTGCACCCTACTAGGAAGATGTTGATCATATTCTGTCTTAGTGAAAATGTCTTAGTTACCGAAATAAATGAAGGCGGTAATTCTGCACTGTGGTGATGGCATCCAGTCTAGATGCCTTTAAGAGTGGATTGGACTAATTTCTGGAGGAAAAGTTAATCATAGTCCTGATGGGTATGTGCTACCTCCTTATTATAGATGTGGGCCATGCTGGACTAGATGGGCCATTGGCCTGATCCAGTGGGCTCTTCTTATGTTTTTATCAGGTTATCAGTCTTATCAGGTTGGCGCTCATTGCTGGTGTCGGGTTATGAACTGGCTCTGTCATAGAGAGCGATTGCTGTACATTGCATGAATGACAATGACTTATTGACATCTGTGTGTCCTCTACATAAAAGGTTAAAATGTAATTGCATAGCAGCAGGTTGCGTTTACCTGACATAACATCATCATATAATCTTTTTAACCCCAATTCCCAAACATGAGCACCTAAGACTTGGAAAATTTTTTTATCCCTACATCCCCCACCCATACCTTCACCATTACTGATAAAAGGTCCAATAGACAAATTACTGTCCATAGAGGACAGGACTTAATAATCCTAATATAAATAGGATTTAATAATCCTTAAAGAAATAATAAGTCCAACGTCTTACCATATGACATCTGAAGTAATACAGCCTCCTAAACTAGGTTTATCTTTTTATCTTTTATCTTAAACTGACCACATTGAAGTCATCAAAGATCTAAACATGTTCGCTCAGAATTTAAGCCATAAAGTGATGTTTGATAAAAGTAAAACAAAACCTCAATTTAATCCACCTTCCGAATTCGCCAGTTTTAATACCTTAGACTTTAAAAACCTAAAAATTCTTCACCAACTCTTAAATGAAAATGAAAATTTTGATAATTCAACTAAGGAAGACTGGAATCCACCTCAGGAACCAAGCCTTCCTACCTCCATCCTAGTTAGGAAACATAAACCTAAATTTTTCCCACCCCTTGTTCAATATCCTCATATCCAAACCTTTGTTAACCTAGTCACTCAAGAAATCATGAAGATTCCCTCTTCCTCAAGACAAAAGCTAGACAACCTAAATCCCACCCTTGGACATGCTAGCATAAAACTAAAAAATAATACAAGTATTGTCATAAAACCTGCTGATAAAGGAGAAAATATAGTTATAATGGATAAAGATCAGTATGAAAGCATGTGCTATAAGATTCTCCAAAATGAGGAATGGTATACTGAAATGTCTGAAACTATTTTATCCATGTTCTACTCGAAATTTTATTTTTTAATTAACACAACATTTTTTAAAGGTTTAATAGATGAGAAAATGAAAAATTATCTATCTATCCAACTTCCAACCATTCCAACATTTTTTTCATTACCCGAAATTCACAGAGATATTAATAATCCTACCGCGGACCCAATATTTCAGGGGTCGGCTCTCTAGCCACACATCCGAGTAAACTTGTTGACCTATTTCAACAATTTACCGTCATTCTTGAAAGATACAATTGAACTCCTTAAATTTACATCTCACACTCAAATCCCTTCAAACTCATTACTTGTGACTACTGATGTTGAAGCTTTGTATTGCAGCATCCCCCATAAGCTGGGCATTAAGATTATATACAAACACATCTCCAGATATTACCCTGCAAATGTTGCCTTCAATCAGTTAAATGTCGATCTATTGGAATATACCCTTACTAAGAACATCTTCATGTTCAACAACAAATACTACCTACAAATACAAGGCGTAGCCATATGGAGGATGTCACAGATCAGCAGCACAGCTGATCTAGTACTTGTTGTTCACCAGACATATGTCAGATCAGCAGCAGTTGGTTCCCTTACCTTGCTTCTAGCTGCTCTGTCCAGGCTCTGGAGTTAGAGGCGTTGCCGAACCGTTCCAGCTGATTTATCTGCACCTGCTCATCCAGTCCCCGCCCAGCCTGCCTGTTAGCTTCACTATATAAGCTGTGTTCAGACTGACACTCCTTGCCTTTGCAAAAGGTGCGTTTACCTGTCTATTTCCGAGTGCTGATTCCCTGGTTCTGACTCTGGCTTGTTCTGACTTTGATTGTTCACCACCTGCCCTGACCTGGTCCTGTTCTGGTTTTCGAGATTGTCTAGCGATTTGGTTCTATCTGCAGTCAGCTGCTCTCTGCACGAGTGTGTCTGAGGGCCACAACCTGGGCGCTGTCTGCAGCAAAGTCCATCACTCCTTGTGGGGTGCTCTGGTGAACCCTGGGCGGTTCATTACACTCCGCGCTTTAGCTCATACTTCTGCCAAACGTGCAGATTGCAAAGAGGGCCCACTTCTCCACAGTTGTGGCTGATCCGTGACAGATGAAATGTGCCCCATCATATGCCCCATCAGAATCTTCTCCTGAATCCAGTTCTAAGACCATACCATCAATGTATACTAAATTGGAAGATACATTGAGAAGAAACCTCTCTAGAATTCTTTTTCCAATTGCTACAACAAAACCCAATTAATTTAAAATTTACAATGTTCTTTAGCAACCATGAAGTTTCTTTTTTGGACATCTATCTTATATTAGCACAGCATGGAAAACTGACCACAACACTATTTTGTAAAGAGACAGCTGAGAAAACTATTCTTCATGCGGATAGTGCTCACCCCTAGCCGCTGAAGAATAGTATTCTCTTCAGTCAGTATATTAGACTCAAAGGAAATTGCACTTAGCTAAAGCTTTATTTAACAGACTCCTTTCTCGAGGATGTAGTAAGAAAATTCTTAAAGCATATCAAAGAGTCAAGTCATCAGAATGTCCTGATCTCTTATTTAAGAAACCAGTACATACCCAGAAGGAAATTCTGAGGATGATTACTACATTTATTAGACAACACACCAACAAATTAGAAATATTTTATCAGAACATTGGCATATATTACAAGCAGAATCTTCCAATCATTAAATTTATACCCCCCTGTCCAGGTATGACCTTTAGAAAGTCACCATTCTTAAAGGACACCTTAGTGTCTAGTCATTACTAGAAACCATTACAGTCTAAGATATCTAAAATTACTCTAGGCACCTACAAATGTGGTCATTGCTCACAGTGCAAATGGATATTGGAAAGCAACTTGACCGCACTCCCGAATAACACAATGTTAGGAAATGGACATCTGTCCGGCAACTCCGTGCTGTGCACCATCGCGGTAACAAACACTGTTTGTTCTGTCCAGCAATGTCATTTGCAGCAGCCAGGAGAACTAAGATAGCAGCAACCTCTGCTTCTATTTAGTTGTGCAACCCAATGTATTTTTGGAATCCCCAGCATCCATTGTTGGGCTGCGCACAGCTAAATGGGATTCTAGAAGCTAATCAGCTCCTGACTCGGTCTTGCGCTGCTATTTGCTGCTGGGACTTTAAGGCCTCTCTGCTCCCAGTCACCAGTGCCTGGTATAGCCTCTGCTGGGCTTACCTGTGCTAAAGTGATTTTGAGTATTTCTCTGTTACTGACCTGTGCCTGTTCCTGACTATCCGTTGAACTCTGCCTGGACTGAGCTTTGCTTGTGACCCGGACTCTGCTTGTGCCCTTCCCTTTGTACCTTGCTTGGTGGACTGATTTCCTGTGTTTTGACTTTGACTTGTTTCTGGATTTCCTAATAATTCCATACTCTGTATTTGTAGGCTTCTGGTCAGCTGGACATAGCAATAGCTGACTGTCATTTACATAAATATATTAACTGTATTACGAATTAATCTTATAAGACAATTAACATAGAATTGGATAACATGTAAGCTGTGTACCGGGGGCTTTCTAGGATACAGCGAAGTCACAAACAGAGAACACAACGCGGACGCCAGCTCATATAAAACAGAACGTACTTTACTGCGTAATATCACAATAAACAAAATTCCAAACAATACCACAAAGAAAATACATTACATACATTTATCCCAGAGGACAGCACAGCGCCCCTTTTCAAAATTGGTTATTATGACCTGCCACACACATTGACCCTAACTTACTAACTACTGCAGGTGTAATCTCAGTCTCTGGTATTTCAGGCGCCAATCCTATAATGCGGTGCGTGCACGATTTTACTGACTCGGGTCTTGTTCTGGATGCAATAATGTCTTTAAACTGAACAACAGCAACAAGTCTCTTCAGCCAGCATGAGGTCCTGCAAGACAGACAGCACTCCGTTCCTCAGCACCTTTCAGCCTTCCTGGAACACAATCCTTTTCCTCTGGACAGGATCTGCCTTGGATGGTGGTCAGCCTCGCTCAGCCACAGCTCCTGAGACTCTAGGAACACGCTGACCCTTGGATGCGAGCGGATTCTGTTTCACACACACAGTCCTTGCAAGATGTCTGCTCTCCTGCTTCCTGCTTCCTCTTTTAGAACAACCACACTTCCTATCAATATAAAAAACTGGCAACCTATTTAGCTGTGTTAAGAAACAGCGGCATCTTGTGGTTGAAATGCAGAACGACAGTAGTCCTAAATTTAATTACAAAAAATTGAACAGTGAGTGCTGTTTTCTCAATCTCACAAACGTACCACTCCACAAATGCAGGAGAAGTTTTAGGAGAAGATTATGTTGTAGAATAGGCTTAAATCCACTTCTCTTGCTTGAATGGATTTGGATGCTGATGCTGTACAGTACAGGATGCCATGTGGCCAAGATGGCCGGCTTGCTTTCAAACGAGGGTTTGTCAAACAAATAAAGTCACACAAGGCACAAATGTACTACTCCACAAATGCAGGAGAGTTTTTAAGAGAAGATTATGTTGTGGAATAGGCTTAAGTCCCCTTCTCTGACTTGGATGGATTTAGATGCTGATGCTGTAGAATACAGGATGCCATGTGGCCAATATGGCCGGCTTGCTTTAGGAGAATCAGGCCTCCAGGAGATGTAATAAAGGCTTTGCATAGCAGATAAATTCCCCCAAGGCACAAATATATTAATCAACAAATGCAGAAGAACTGTTTAATGGAGGGTATGTTGTAAAATAAACATGAGTTCTTTCCCTTATTAGGATGAGAGCAGATGTAGATGCTCCAGAAGGGAAGGTGCTGCATGTACAATATGGCCAACTGGCTTCTTCCAAGGGTTAAGTTCCCCCTGGGGTATCATTAAGAAGCCAAGTTTTAATTGATCCTGCTTACCGCTCTCAATCCGTCTTGTAGGTCTGCAGAGGCTGTGTGTGTCTCCCTTCCAGCAAGCTTGTGAATGAGCTGGCATCCATGTGTACAGGACAGGCATGTCCAAAGTCCGTCCCGCGGGCCATTTGCGGCACGTGGGGGGTTTTAATATGGCCCTCCAACAGCCCCCCCCCACAATATACAAACCCTGGCAATCTGTTTAGCTGTGTTAAGAAACAGCGGCATCTTGTGGCTGAAATGCAAAACGTCAGTAATCCTATACCTAATTACAACCATTGAACACATGTGCTGTTTTCTCAATCTCACAAACACATTATGCAATATTAAGATATTGAACTGCAAAGATTTTTCCAGGAATGACATCAGGGAAACAGCCACGCCAAGATCTCACCTTCCAATATTATCTCTGTCCAATATCATATATAATATTGAATATCATAAATATTACAACAACTATTACATGATTTATATACTATGAATTACCCTACCCCTTGTAAAACATTCATAATATTTTATTTTGTAATCTTATCCCACCAAACTCGCCTTACAAGGGATGGGAGCATCCATGGTAGTATTCCTAACATGGGTGCATGTATAAGAAGTAGGCAAATTCCAAATTGGATTTTCGCATCTGGCTCCTTACCCCCTCCCTCGTTTGCGCTTGGAAAAACCTTTTCCTTGCTCAGGACCTGCAAAATAATGGAACTTTGCCCCTGCAGGTTAAGGAGATTTTATTCTTTATTTATTTATACTATAGTGATTCTCTATATGTTTTTTTACTTTACTAATCCGTTTCTAACCAGGGGCGGAAGCAGGGCAATATTTTTCTCCCTCTCCTCCCACCCTCACCTTAACCTATATGTACATTTGTTATCTTGTACATGCGCTCTTGCACAAATGACTCTTAATCGAGAAAGGGCAGAAGTATATCCCTTTAGAAATCACATAGTCAAATCTTGCAAGATTGCGCCGACACACGCAATCCCGCAGATACGTGACTAACGTATCTACTTCATTTAGGGCGAGATGCCGACAGCATCAGTCTTTTCTGAGACTAGCTGCCGGCATTTCATCCTTCAGGCCTGATTTATCAACCAAATGCACATACGCTCGCCGGCCGTAAAAACACGCCGGTCATCAAGTTCTATTACCGCGATTCGAGGGCGAGTTGTAGTGAACCCGCCTGCCGGTTTCCTGCAAAAATGAGCAATGTTCCCGAATACCCCAATAAAGGCGATAAATTTTCAGCTGCGCAATTCAGAAGGAGATGTTAAACTCAATGGTGAGGTGATAGCAATTAACTAGCGCACACCTGCACCCTGTTCTGTGCACATCTTCAGTCGATTACAGGTCAGTTTGATTCTTTAGTGCTTGATGTTTTTTGTGTAAGTGCTACTTTTTTATGTTACATTCTACTCATTCACAAACTTGCTTCAGTTATAGTTACATTTGTTGCATTTTTAATTTTTTTTTAACCAACAAAACATACAGATACATCATCAAACCATACAGGAAGGGTGAGGCAATTATATCAGGAGGTTTGGCCACTGATTTCATAAGCTGTTCTATAAATTGTATATCGTTCCCCCCGGAAATCCATTGCTGTAAAGTAGGAGGAGCAAATTCAGTACAAAGCTCCAGTCCGAGATGGGGTCAGCGACCCACAAGTCACCGCAGATTCGTCCATCACCAGTGAGTAGGAAGGGGGCAGCACAGTGCAGCATCCCAGGGAAAGGGACTGACATGGCTTCCAGTCCATCTGAGGACCCAGCAACGTTCAAACACCTGGCAGAGGTGACCGAGCAGTAAGTGAGTAAGAGCCTGCCAGCCTGGGCTGAGCCTAGCACAGAACATTCCGGCCCTTGTAAAAGAAATGGAAACCCCAAGGAAAGCAAAGAGAACAATCCAGAACCAGAAAGAGCGATTTTATGAATTAACCCCCTAGCAGTAACCCTGAGTGTGACTCGGGGTGGCTTTTACATGCAAAAAGCGGTAATCCCGAGTCACACTCGGGGTAACTTTAGAAGCCCCCCTTACCTCTGCCCCATGCTCCAGCGGCGATTGGATGGTCCCAGTCCGTCAGGAGGCGTGGCCAGGCGAGAAATTTAAAAGCAGATTACTGAGTAATCTGCTTTTAAAAACCACCGGGGTCCCGGCCACGCCGCTGCTAATGGACTCATTTGAGAATGTAGAGATCCAGGGTGTGGGGAGTCAGGAGTCTCTCGTTACTGATAATGCTGAGGGAGGTAATGCTGGGGGTAATTTGTTTGATGGGGGGATGCAATGCATTTCGCAAGGATCTGAATGTACTAGCTCAGATAATCATGACAATGAGGAGATGGTGCCTGGATTTGACAAATGGTTTCCCCCCTCTAGTAAATCAGCCACAAACATCTAATGGGTCCAGTAGTGGTTCTGGCCCGGTACCCCCTCACAACGCTTGGAGCCACAGGGCCCCTTCAGTGTTTGCTAGCACTGTCTACCTGGGGCAAGCATTTAAGAGGAGGAATGTCGTGAGATTTAGGAATAAAGGTCCCAAAGATGAATTACCCAATAGGCAATATGTGGTGCGGGAATTGTTGTGTCACCAGATGGGCTTTGTACCGGCTGATATTCAGGCCGTAATTAACCTCCCAGATAATCAGGGTTATGATGTTAGCTTTAAGTTATTGTCAAACTTGGATAAATTCTGGGGCTCAGTTCAGCAGGTTCAGGAATACAGAAGGCTGGGACAAGTTTACCTTTATCCCAATCTCAAAGCCAGATACAGTGAATGTCAATATCTTATTCTGGAATGAGTCGGTCCCCCCCCCATGAAATTGTAATCTGGCTCAGACACCATTGTGATTTGGTCTCTGACATGACCAAGAATAAAGATGCCGATGGGATCTGGACAGGGGGTTGGAGAGTTTCAGTGAAGCCGAGACAATCTAATAATGTCACCCATCACCTGCCAAATTCCTTTTTTATTGGTTCAGAGAGAGGCATCTGTTTCTATCCCGGTCATCCAAGGCTGTGCTAGAAATGTGGCAAATTCGGTCACCTGGCCAACATTTGTACAGTAAAGAAGTGCAATCTGTGCGGTGAAATTGGCCATACAGGGTCAGATTGTTCTGCTCCTCTGCTCTATGATGGCGGAGTTCTCTTTAAGTATTGTTTCCAGTAATGTGAACAGTATAAAATTAAAAGAAGTAGGCATGCAGTATATGAACACCTGAGATACCTGGATGCAAATGTGTTTTTCCTGCAGGAGACTCGCCTGTCCTCAATGAAGTCATTACGTGATGCAGAGGCCGAGTTGCAGACTGGACCCTCGTTTTGGTCCCTGGCTGCCGAGCCTTATGCAGGGGTTGCCATTCTTTTTAATACAAAGGATGTAATAATCCATAGGTAACTATATGTGGGAGAAGACTCCGGTTGATTAATATTTATTGAGCACAAGTCATATCAGAAAGAGTCAGTCTATTAAATGATGTAAAACCCTATCTGTTCCCTTCCATTCCAGTCATCATGGCTGGGGATTTTAATGTGGTCCTTAGTACAAGTGACAGGTCCTCAGGAAGAACAGGGCATGGAGATGCCAGGGTCCTCAGCCAAATCATCTCCTAGACTGGGTTATATGATGTGTTCACCAATGGGGGTAGGACGCCAGGTTTCACTTATTTCTCGGGTGAATGGAGGAGTAGAATTGACCTAGCCCTGGTGAGTTGTACAGAAACTGTCACAGATAGGAATGAGAAATTAGTGCCTTATTCTCATCATGTTGCCCTTTATTTATGTTTGGGGGTTGGTAAGCGCCCTGACATGGGTAGGGGACTCGGGAGACTGAACTCCAGCCTTTTAGAGGAGCAGCTTGTACAGGAAGAAGTAGAAAGTCTCCTGCAGAGACAGATGGATAGGCAGGACTTCTATGAATGTAGTGCACATTGGTGGGAAGATGTCAAGGAGGACATCACTTCTATTAAAGAGATTACCAGCCAATAGGGGAAAAAGTAAATATAGCCATTACCTGGGATTACGGAAAGAGTTGGAGTCCCTTTACTCAGATGGGGTGGTGGCAGGGGAAAAGATAACCCAGCTAAAATCTGAAATAAAGCAATATCAGTACAGCAGATACAACTCCTTAAAGTTTGAAAGAGATTACCGGACCTCCGGGAACACCAGATCCCTTTGAGAATTGCAGGGATAGTATGGAGTAGAGACTGATAACTGGTCTCATGGATTCCCATGGGGTTTTACAGGACTCCCGTGCAGGAATCCTAGAAGTTGTAAAAACATACTATGCTGTCTTATTCCAGAAAAAGGATTTAGATAATGAAAGGATGACCAAGTTCTTGGCAACAACTCCAGGTCCTGACACAAATAATTTAGACTTTTCCCCCCTCACAGCAGACATAACGGTAGCGGAGGTCAAAGAGGCCATAGACAAGTTGTCTCCTATTCTTGTGGAGGTTTATAAGAGCTGTCTAGGAAAGCGTCTGATGCCCCGGTCCATGAAATTGTCATTCTTAGTCCTACTGTCAAAGGGCAAAGAACCAACTGATATTGGGAACTGGAGGCCTATAGCCCTTTTAAATGTCGATAGGAAAGTTATAGCTAAAGTTTTGTTTTCTAGACTGGTTAGTCTTTCCTCATCACTACTGACAAGCAGTCAGTTTGGTACGGTGAAAGGAGGGAACATCTCTGGAGCTCTCATCTCATTAAGGGAGATGTTTGAGAGATGTTAAGTATTTGGCTATAGTAAATATGTTGTCAGTCTCGATCAGGCCAAAGCCTTTGACAGAGTGGACCATGTCTACCTATGGGCAGCTTTGCTGAAGTATGGCATCCCAGAACTCTTTGTCGATTGGTAAAAACTTTATACAGAGAAGCTGAGAGATTCCCCCTCATCAATGGGTGGCAAGGCGACACTTTTAGGGTAGAGGCAGGGGTGAGACAAGGTTGCCCCTTGAGCCCACTTTTGTACGTCTTTGCTATCGATCCTTTTCTGAGATCTTTGCAGGAATGTGGATTCTAGGGGGTGATAATTCCCAATAGCCCTCCTCTGACTATGGTAGCATATGCTGATGATGTGACTGCTGTGATATCCACTCCTCATGAGGCGGCCATGTTATCTGCAGCTATAAGAAATTACTCCCAAGCTTCAGGGTCACTGATCAACCTGGAGAAAAGCAAAGCTCTCTGGACCTTGCAAGGTGATCCTGGCTTTCATCAGGCACAGTTCACGATAGCCTCAACCCAAATCAAGATCTTAGGGGTTACATTTGGTAGAGAAGACAATGCTAGATTAAACTGGGAGGAGAAGTTAGAAGCTGGGAATGTAAAAGTTCAACGTTGGAACCTGAACGCTGACCTATAGAGAAAGGGTGGCGATGTTAAAGACCTACCTGGTCCCTGTATTTCTCTCTGTGTCTGTGGTCTTCCCATTGCCTGATAGCCTATCTGCTAAGCTGTTTAGTTTGTTTTTCCAGCTTTTGTGGGGGAATAGGTTAAACCTAATAGGAAGAGGGGTGACTTACCTGCAGAGAAGAGAAGGGGGTTGCGACATGCTGAATCTGGTGCTATTTTTTGACTCCTTGTTCCTGAAAGTGAATTTTGGGAGCCTGGACACCAATGTCTGTCCCATGTGGGTAAACAGCATCAGAGCCTGGATAGAGCCCTTTGCAGAATGCTGGTTAAGGGGAAATACAGTAAAGAGGGGGAGATGGACTCATTGTCACCTTCCACTATACCTGCGCTCATGTCTGAAATCCCTGATGAAGTGGGGAATAGAGAAGTCATACCTGGAAAACAGCACAAAAAAAGAGCTCTACCATAGAATCTGCAGGTCTTTCTTCTGCTCTCCCCTGACACTCAGAGACTGTGTCACATCGGCTCTGCAGGAAAGTTTGAAATATCTGAATAGCTATAGATTACCTGCAAAGGTGTTTGATTTCACCTGGTTGTCCTTGCACAGTAAAATGTTTGTTAGGGGAAATGTAAAATTTGCAGCTGATAGGAATTGTCCTTTAGGTTGTCCCCAAGAAGAGTCTATGGAGCATTTCATGGTGCATTGTGCGGGGAGTTGTCAGGTCTGGGAAGGAGTGGCGGGAAGGCTTAAAATTCAGAGGCTGAAACTTTTGAGTTACTCGGACAAGGTGTATGGGGTCCCCCAGACAATTCCCAATGTAAACCGAGAAACAATCTATATCATAATATCTGTGGTGAAGTATTATCACTGGCATGCAAGGACCAGGGTGGCCATGTGCAATGAATTGTTTGTTCCTGGGAAGATGATAGATTTCATTATGTCTGAGCTCAGATGGATCAAATCATTAGAGATCAGGAAATGCAGGAAAAATGCTGAATTGTGGAAAAATGTAAATCTCTGAATTCTGCTTCAGGAAAACATTCTGATTCTATTGTTTCTTTATTACAGCCAAGAATGGTGGGACTTTGATTTTGTTCTAGAAGTGTTTGTGTGCGGAGTGTTGTTAATTTTGTGATATTTGGTATTTTATTCTGTTTGTTTTTACAATAAAAATATCCAGACTCTGTTATTGTGCCACTCTGTGGCCTCCTGATGCTGCCGCTACCTCCACACTATGTCCTTGTGCCACTCTGTGGACTCCTGATGCTGCCACCACCTCCACACTATGTCCTTGTGCCACTCTGTGGCCTACTGATGCTGCCGCCACCTCCACACTATGTCCTTGTGCCACTCTGTGGCCTACTGATGCTGCCGCCACGTCCACACTATGTCATTGTGGCGCTCAGTGGCCTCCTGATGCTGCCGCCACCTCCAGACTCTGTCATTGTACCACTCTGTGGCCTCCGCCTGATGCTGCTGTTGCCGCCACCTCCAGACTCTGTCCTTGTGCCACTCTGTGGCCTACTGATGCTGCCGCCACGTCCACACTATGTCATTGTGCCACTCTGTAGCTTCCTGATGCTGTCACCAACTCCAGGCTCTGTCATTGTGCCACTCTGTGGTCCTTGGCTCCTTGCCAAGAGACAACAGTATGCGTGCACTCCTCCAACTGCGCAGAAGCTGAATGTGTTGAATGAATCCAGCTCACGTTCCCTATTAGTGGGTGAACAATCCAACGCTTGGTGAATTCTGCTTCACAATGATAGTAAGAGCCAACATCGAAGGATCAAAAAGCAATGTCGCTTTGAACACTATGTGGCCGCCACAAGCCAGTTATCTGTCATTGTGCCACTCCGTAGCTTCCTGATGCTGCTGCCACCTCCAGACTCTGCCATTTTGCCACTCTGTGGCCAGTTATCCCTGTGGTAAATTTTGTGACACCTCCTGCTCCTAACCCAAAAATGGGAAGGATTCAGAGGCTCCACTTTCACGGTCTGTATTCAGACTGAAAATCAAGATCAAGCAAGCTTTTGCCCTTCTGCTCTACGGGAGGTTTCTGTCCTCCCTGTGCTTGCCTTAGGACACCTGCGTTACCATTTAACAGGTGTACCGCCCCAGTCAAACTCCCCACCTGTCACTGTGCACAGAGTGGGTCGCACCCGGCGTGCGCTGGGTGCTTGGAGCCAGAAGCGAGCGCCCCTCGGAGGCAAGTCCCCGCCTGATGCCACACATCACATGCCAAGTGCTTCTTCTTTCACCCACCTTTGTCAGCGGGTACTGGTGTTGCCACCCACCGCCACACTCTGTCACTGGGTCACTTTGTGGTCTCCTGATGCTGCCATCTCCACACTATGTCACCTTGCCAGTCTGTGGTATCCTCCTGATGCTGCCGCCACCTCCAGACTCTGTCATTGTGCCATTCTGTGGCCTCGTCCTGATGCTACTGCCACCTCCACACTGTCGTTGTGCCATTCTGTGGCCTCCTGATGCTGCCGCCACCTCCAGACTCTGTCATTGGGCTACTCTGTGGTTTCCCCATGCTGCTTCCACCTCACCACTATGTCATTGTGCCACTCTGTGGACTTCTCAAGCTGTTCTCCCACCCTCCCCACTCCATGACTGGGCCACTATTTTGCCTTTTTGGCCTGGATGACATCACTATTTATTTGACCCTTCTTCTAATCTGTCAGAAGGAAGGAAAAAAGAGACGCACAACGGATCCTTTCTGTGTAGCAGCTGTAAGGCCTGTATGGTCCCATCAGAATTGGCTTATGATTTGGTAGCCAAAAGCAGGAGTGGGTACAAAACACAGAAGACATGCAAACATTCCATTCACGTGTCATCTCTGTTTTGGATCCACTCCTGTTTTTTTGGCATTAGCAATACTGATGGATCATTGAGCAAATGCTGACCGGGTGAAAGCAGATGGTCCACAGACAGGATCCGTTTTTTGTGCGTTATTGTTCTGATGGATCAGAGGAAGGGCAAAATAATCAGTGACGTCAACACAAACTTAGTGCTGACACCCTCTCCCCTCTGTCGGGGGGACTCTACTTGTATAAGCGGTTAATAGAACAGGTTCTCTAGGCATCTTTGTGGAATCAGCTGACAAAGGTGTAAAAGGAGTGTGCTTCTTCTTGACGATAACATGGACCTGTAAGGCTCAGTTCATACTTGAGTTATTTGGTCAGTTTTGGCCCCGGGACTGCCCAAATAAGAGAAGTGTGCAGTGATTCTAATAGCGACGCCTGTCATCTGCATGTCATACTGACTCACAGTGTTATTTCACTACCACAGCAGACTCCCTATGCGTGTTACTGCAAGGCACAGTGTTCTACACCACTATCAAGGCTCTCTGCAGGCCGGAAATAGACATTTTTTAACACGATTCGCCACGAATAAATTCAGATTGAAGAGAATCTTTTCGGAAAATTCGGCGAACCGGCCGAATCAAATTTTTGAGAAATTTGCTCATCTCTAATTCTGATAGTACTTGTTCTCTATCAAGAAAGCCATACAAATTTCTGTTTTTCTCTCACAAAAATACAGATATTTTATTCTGATAGCACTTGCTGTCCATCAAAAAAGCCAGAAAAATGTCTGTATTTCTCAAAAAATACAGATATTTTATTCTAATCTCACTTGGTATCAATAGAAAAAACAGAAAAACCTATGTTTTTCTCTCAAAAAACACAGATATTTTATTCTGGCTGCACTTGCTATCAAAAACGCCAAAAAAAATTTCAGTATTTCTCTCAAAATATAGAGATATTTCATTCTGAAAGCACTTGCTATCTATCAAAAAATCAAAAAAAAAAAATCTGTATTTCTCTCAAAAAATACAGATATTTCATCCTGATAGCACTTGCTATCTGTCAAAAAAGCCTGAAAAATTTCTGTATTTCTCTAAAAAAACAAAAAAAATGATATTTAATTCTTATCCCACTTGCTATAAAAAAACAGAGAAAAATGTCTGTATTTCTCCCAAAAATACAGATATTTTATTCTGATACCACTTGCTATCTTTCAAAAAAGCAGGAAAAAATTCTGTATTTCTCTTAAAAAAATACAGATATTTTATTCTGATCCCCCTTGTGATCTATCAAAAAAGCCAGAAAAATGTCTGTATTTCTCTAAAAAAATACAGATATTTCATTCTGATCTGACTTGCTATCTACCAAAAAGCCAGAAATTTTTCTGTATTTCTCTAAAAAAAAATACATGTTATTTATGCTTACCCCCCCTTGCTATAAAAAAGCCATAAAAAAATCTGTATTTCTCTCAAAAAATACAGAAACTGTATTCTGATAGCACTTGCTATGATAATTCTCTCACAAAAATACAGATTTTTTTGTCTATTCCCACTTGCTATCAATAAAAAAAAAATGAAAAACTTCTGTTTTTCTCTCAGGAAATACAAATATTTTATTCTGGCTGCACTTGCTATCTATCAAAAACGCCAGAAACATTTCTGCATTTCTTTAAAAAATATAGATATTTTATGCTTATCCCACTTGCTATCAAAAAAGCCATACAAATTTCTGTATTTCTTAAAAAAAAATACAGATGTTTCATTCTGACAGCACTTGCTATCTATAAAAAAAAGCCAGAACATTTTCTGTATTTCTCCCACAAAATACAGATATTTTTTTCTGGCCGCATTTGCTATCTATTAAAATCGCTAGAAAAATTTCTTTATTTCTTTAAAAAATATACAGATTTTTTTTTGCTTATCCCACTTCCTAAAAAAAAAGCCATACAAATTTCTGTATTACTCTAAAAAAATACAGATATTTTATTCTGATCCCACTTGCGATCTATCAAAAAAGCCAGAAAAATGTTTGTATTTCTCTCAAAAAAATACCGATATCCCATTCTGATAGTACTTGCTATCCATCAAAAAAGCCAGAAAAATTTCTGTATTCCTTTCAAAAAAATACAGATATTTTATTCTGATCCCACTTGCTATCGATCAAAAAGCCAGAACATTTTCTGTATTTCTCTCAGAAAAATTAAAGATTTTATATGCTTATCCCACTTGCTATAAAAAAAGGCACACAAATTTCTGTATTTCTCTCAAAAAATACAGAAATTTTATTCTGATAGTACTTCCTATAAAAAATAAACAGAAAAATATCTGTATTTCTCTCAAAACATACAGATATTTTATTCTGAAAGCACTTGCTATCAAAAAAGCCAGAAAAAAATCCTGTATTTCTCTAAAAAATTATAGATATTTTTTTCTAATCCCACTTGCTATCAAACCAAAAAAACAGAAAAAATTCAGTGTTTCTCTCAAAAAATACAGATACTTTACTTTGGTCCCACGTGCTATTAAAAATGCCAGAAACATTTCTGTATTTCTTTAAAAAATATACATATATTTTATACTGATACCACTTGCTCTCAAAAAAGCCAGAAAAAATTCTGTATTTCTCTTAAAAAAATACAGATATTTTATTCTGATCCCACTTGCTATCAAGAAAGCCATACAATTTTCTGTATTTCTCTCAAAAATTAGAGATATTTTATTCTGATACTACTTGCTATTAAAAAAAACTGAAAATTTCAAACACAACAGAAAACTTTCTGTATTTCTCTCAAAAAATACAGAGATTTTATTCTGGTCCCATTTCCTATCCAAAACGCCAGAAAAATTTCTGTATTTCTTTAAAAATTATATCGATATTTTATGCTAACTCCACTTGCTATCAATAAAGCTATACAAATTTCTGTATTTCTCTAAAAAAAAGGGATTTTTTATTCCGATAGCACTTACTATGAAAAAAAAAATGAAAAATTTCTGTATTTCTTTTAAAAAATACAGATATTTTATTCTAATCCCACTTGCTATCAATCAAAACAAACCAGAAATCTTTCTGTATATCTCTCAAAAAATACAGATATTTTATTCTGGTCCCACTTGCTATCAAAAAGCCAAATTTCTGTATTTCTCTCAAAAAAATACAGATATTTTATTCTGATAGCACTTGCTATTTATCAAGAAACCCAGAAAAAATTCTGTAATTCTCTAAAAAAAAAATACAGATATTAAAAGCCAGAAAAATTTCTGTATTTCTCCCAAACATATAGATATTTTATTCCTATCCCCCTTGCTATCAAAAAAGCCAGAAAAAAAAAATACAGATTTTTTTTTATAGCACTTACAAATACAAATTTCTGTATTTCTCTAAAAAAAATACAGGTATTTTATTCTGAACCCACTTGCTATCTATCAAAAAAGCCAGAAAAATTTCTGTAATTCTCTAAAAAAAAAAAAAAAATACAGATATTTTATTCTGATAGCATTTGCGGTCTATCAAAAAAGCCAGAAAAATTTCTGTAATTCTCTTAAAAAAAAAAATACAGATATTTTATTCTGAACCCACTTGCTATCAATCAAAAAAAACTTTCTGTATTCCTCTCCAAAAATACGGATATTTTTCTCTGGTCCCACTTGCTAACAAAGATGCCAGAAAATTTTCTACATTTCTTTAAAAAATATACAGATAATTATTTCTGATACCATTTGCCATCAAAAAAGCTATACAAGGGCGGGCGTGGCTGTCTCCAGGGATGGCTGTGTGAGATCCCAGCTCTGCAGGCACCAGGCTGTTTCTTTGTTATAACTGGCATATACTCACCTCTCTGATGGGCAGAGCGAAGAAGTCGAGAGGGGGGAAGCCTCCCCCCACCCCTGTACAGCGTCCACTGGCATCTCAGCCCCTGATCCGGGCTTTTGTTGGGGATACAAGCTCAGCTGCACAGCAGCCCAAGATGGCCTCCTTCACACAGGCCACATGGAGTGCAACGGCTGGGAGCAGATCTGACCAGGAGCAAGCTGCAGCAGGGATGGAGGGCTCCTCTCCCAGCACATATCAGCCTGCACTGGCTTCCCAGAGGGCTGCATCAGAGGACCCAGCAGCTGAAACCTGTGACAGGGTGAGTCACTCTCGCTCCTAAGGGGGTTCATCTTCTTCTGTCAAGCCTCTTACTGGGGGGATTTCATGTTCACCTGGGGGCCCCTATACTCCTTTGGATGATACAGTGGCAACAGCATTTAGACCTGGGGCAGCTTCCTCTCCTGTGGGGGGATTGCCTACAGAGACCCTGGTACAGCACAATGCTGGCTCAGCTAATCTGAGCAGGGAGGATTTTCCCCCTTTGGGCCCCTCTACACAAGCCTGCAGCCAAACCGCAGAATAACCTCTAGCTGAGAGTATACCTATTGACCCCCCTTTACATTGCAAACAGGGACTGGGATGTAGTGCCGATTCCTGGAACCCCCCATGGCACCAACATCTGCAAATGCTGCCCACCAAGGCGGATTTTCAGCAACTTATTGCAGATGTCCAAGCTACCTTTAGATCAGAAATTGGGGTTCTGCGTGCTGACTTTCACTCCCTAGCTGGAAAAGTGGAGGATATAGATGAAGCTCTACAGCAGGCGAAGGTGGAGATTGAGGCTCTCACCCGCAGATCCAGTGACTATCACTTGAAAATTAAAGATCTTTATCGTCACTTGGAAGATATGGACAAAAAAACTCGCAGAAATATTAGGGTCCGGGGCCTACCAGAAGCTACCCAATCCACAGATCTGAAGCTGGTGCTGCAGGCGTTCTTTAATCGCCTCTTGGGGCGCCCTCACGCACAGGAAATTGGCATTTTTATGGCCTATAGGGCCTCGAGGCAGCCTGCCTCAGCCCAGCGGCCCCGAGATGTCCTTTGTCACCTCGCAGATGCAGAATTGAAGGATGCAATTATGGCTGCAGCGCGGAACATGCGCAGTCTGGAGTTTGATGGGGCTCCATTGCAGCTCTTTCAGGACTTGTCCTGGCACACTTTGCAACAGAGACGCCTCCTGCAACCACTCCTAACCACTCTGCGTGATAACCGCATTCCTTATAGGTGGGGCTTCCCGTTCAGCCTGACAGCGCGACATGATGGGAAATCTGCTGTATTGCGTTATCCAGAGGACCTGTCTTCCTTTTGCCGTGATTTGGGAATTGACAAGCCTAAGCTTCCAGGTTGGGAATCCGAGGAACCTCTGCCTGCTCTACCCTTACCTTGGCAGGTGGCCAATTCCAAGAAGTGTCCCAGGCACAGGATCCAGCGTTTTTCTACGCCCCCACTTCCGTGAGACAGTGGACAGCAGACAGCATTGATTGGGCTCCGATCCCATACCCCTTTTTACTGCTCCTTATGCTGCTGTGGCCCACCTAAGTGTGAGTTGCCTCCTCTGCCTTTGGATGGATACTTCTTATTAATGTTTTGCCTAGTTTTATGCTATTGCAACTGAAGTTTTTTGCACTTTTTGATGATTGTTTACTGACTCTCTTTATGCTCAAATTTAAAATTGCGAGATATTACTTGAATGAATATATGATCTGTGACTTTATGGTCTACAATTGGTGTTTTCTCAGGGAATGTCATTTTTGGTCAGATTGCCCTAATCCCCCTCCCATCCGTATGTTTCTGGTTGGGCTGCCGATCACTGCGGCCTCCCTGTGTATATTGTCACTCTCAGAGAGGTTTCTTTTGTCCTTTTTTCTTTTTCCTTTCTCAGTTGCATAGCCTTGCCCTGTTGTGGATATGTTTTACATGCCCTGCGGCCCCTTGGGGGAGGGCCCCCCTCGGAACCATTGTACTACTTATACAGCCGGTGTCGACCATGTTGTTTCTAGATGATACACTGGTGCTCTTGTGGTTGTCTTGGGGACCGTCGAGTCCCTCTCCCCTCTGGGAGTGTTTGTGTACTCGCCAGACATGTTTGTTCCCTAGGCGCCCTGATACGGGCTCCCCGTGGTCGCTAATGCGCAACTGCTTCGACTTGATTTGAGTTTTTGTAGGCTGGGTTATGTGGGGGTCTAAGCAGTGATCAGTAGATAATACACTCTGATGGCTACCAAAGTTTTATCACTTAATGTGCGTAGTTTAAACTCCAATACAAACGGAAGCTGGCTCTCTGGGAATTTAAACGCCATTCGGCGGATATTGTATTTTTACAGGAGACGCACTTTGATAGCTCGGGCACCTTTACCTTTGCATCCAAATTTTACCCGGCTGTTTATGCAGCCAACTCTCCTTCTAAAAAGAGAGCAGGGGTTGCCATCTTGCTCAAAAATTCTTTTCAATTTTCACCCACTCGCTCTATTGTGGACCCGGAGGGCAGATTTCTTATCTTGCATGGTAGCCTGCTGGGTGTCCCCTTAACTTTATGTAATATATATGCGCCCAATCAAGGACAAGCCAGGTTTCTTGCTAAGACAATGGCCCTCTTAGAGGAGTTCACGCACACGTATCTTATTGTTGGGGGTGATTTTAATTCCATCTTCTCCCCGACTCAAGATAGACTGTCGTTGCCTATACCTTCTCCATCTACAGTAGTATTGCAACACGCCAAATTGTTTAGGCAATTGATTAGACGTCACCAGCTTTATGATAGTTGGAGAATTCACCACCCCACTAGAAGACAGTTTACCTTTTACTCCCCTCCTCATCAAACACATAGCCGCATTGACTATATATTTATTAACTTGCCAATGTTGCGGAACAGTGTCTCTGCTGCTATCCATCCCATTTCCTGGTCAGACCACGCCCCAATTACCTTGGAGATTTTTTTCGCCCCTGACAGAACTAGACTTTGTCACTAAAGGTTAAATGACTTGCTCCTCAAGAATGAGGATACTAAAATGTCCCTTACTACAACTCTACAGCATTATTTTGATGACAATAAAGGCTCTGTGACGCACACCTCCACCCTCTGGGAGGCCCATAAAGCGGTTATCCGGGGTCATTGTGTGGCCCTGAGTTCTCGTCTTAAAAAGAACTCTAACCTGCAGCAGGCCTTGACGGAACAGGCACTATGGACTGCTGAGGTACAACTGGCTAACACTCCATCCCTGGGCCTCCTACGTAGGGTGGCCTCCCTCCGTTCCAAACTAAGGGCGTTGGAGCTTCGGAAGGTCAGCTGGATGATGCAGCGCACTAGGCAGCTTTATTATCATAGGGGCAACAAGGCAGATTCACTCTTGGCACACAAGTTGAGGGACACACAAATTAACTCCTCCCCCATGGCAGTTAAAGATGACCAAGGGATACCACGGTATGACCCGTCCCACATAGCTTCCCGGTTTGAACACTATTATAACCAGTTTTATTGTACGGTTCACCAGGCACAAGCCTCTATGGGCCCCAATTTGCACTCCAATATAAACTCCCACCTGGCTGACCTGACTCTCCCCACATTACAAGCTGAACACCCGGAGCACCTTAATAAACCCGTTACTGCGGAGGAAATATATCACAGGTCATTTCTCACCTCCCTTTGCATAAAGCGCCGGGCCCGGACGGTTTACCGTATTTATACTATAAAACCTTTTTCCCTATTTGGTGGATCTGTTTAATGACTTTCTCCAAGGGAAGCCTATCTCACCTACTATGTCATATTCCCATATAACTGATTCCCAAGCCGGGTAAAGATCCGATGGACTGTGCAAATTATAGACCTATAGCGCTAATGAATTCGGATCTTAAAATCTACTCTAAGATTTTGGCTAATAGGCTTTCCAAACTCTTGCCATTCCTTATACACGGGGACCAAACGGGTTTCATACCGTACCGCCACGCAAGTGATAACACCCGGAGAGTGATCAACGTTATTGATATCCTCAACAAACGTAAAACCCCTTCCATAGTGCTTAGCCTAGACACTGAAAAGGCATTTGACCGACTTAGTTGGCCATTTATGTTCTCTACCCTTACCAAAATGGGATTTTCCGGCCCATTTGTTAGAGTGATACGTTCTCTCTACAGTTGTCTGGCAGCCTCTGTTAAGTTGCCTCATGCCTCCCCTAAACTATTCCCCATCCGGAATGGGACGCGACAAGGCTGCCCCTTGTCTCCCTTACTCTTTGCTCTTAGTGTTGAGCCCCTGGCGGAGAGAATCAGATCCAACCCCAATATTCATGGTGTTACCGTAAAGGATACCTCCTACAAAATTTCATTATATGCAGATGATGTACTACTTACATTGACACAACCTACCACCACCCTCCCAAATTTGTGGTCTGAACTTGGTGCCTTTAGTACTGTTTCGGGCTATAAGGTGAACTCCTCGAAATCCGAGGCCTTACCCTTATATATACCCCCCTCACAACTCTCAGCGTCAAAAAAATAGTTATTCTTTTACCTGCCAAGAGCGCTCCTTAAACTATTTGGGCACCCCCATAACAGCTACATACACTCAGCTATATACTTGCAACTTCCCCCCATTGTTCCAGGAACTAAATGCCTACTTGAATAAATGGAAGGGACACTCATCGTCGCTCTTGAGGAGAATTGCGTCAGTGAAGATGATGCTATTGCCCAAGCTCCTATATTTATTTGAAACCCTTCCGGTTCAGGTCCCTCTCCCTATCTTTAAGAAGTTACAGGCTAGCATTTTGAACTTTATCTGGGCTCACAAACGTCACAGACTTTCAAAGTCAGTGGTTTGTACACCTAAAGCACTCGGAGGTATGGGGGCTCCGGACCTGATAAAATACTATTTGGCGACGCATCTTCGCTACTTACCCTCCTGGACTATGTTAGTCTGCCCCAGTGTATGTCGGAAGTTGGAGGAAGCTTGGATTTCCCCACTTCATCCTAATGTGATGCTTTTGAGCTCCTCCTGGTTACTGCCCGAGAGGAATTTGCTGTCCCCGATGGTTTTTATGAGAAATATCTGGAGAACGTATAATTCTAACCACCAAATGGAAATCCAGACTGCCCCCCTCTATGGAGGATTTGTATGCTCGTATTCAAGACATACGCCTGATGGAGTACCTCACTGCCCTCCTCCGAAACAGGGTTGCGAAATTTGAACAGATATGGGAACCTTGGGATGCCTACTATACCAGTCTATAGGTTTAATATGACGCTGGTTCCAGGCGCCACTGTGCTTCCTATCCACCTTTGTATCCCCCATTTCTACCCCCCCTTCTCCTATTCCGCGGCTTGTTTCCGTATTTTTATAGTCTATGGAGTTTGATAGGCCGGTGCAGTACGGCCACTGTTTTTTACTGTTACTTATAGTTTTATGTACCATTATCGGATGTACCTATCACCCTGTATGCTGTGTTTACGAGATGTTTTGCTGTATAAGCCTGGTTGTCTTTGTATGTGAAAATGTTCAATAAAAATTGTTTCAACAAAAAAAAACCTATACAAATTTCTGTACTCCTCTCCAAAAATACAGATATTTTATTCTGGTCCCATTTGTTATCTATCAAAAAGGCCAGAAAAAAATTTCTGTATTTCTTTTTAAAATATACCGATATTTTATGCTTATGCCACTTGCTATCAAAAAACCCATTTTCTCTCAAAAAACACAGATATTTTATTCTCATAGCACTTGCTATGAAAAAAATGAAAAATTTCTGTATTTCTCTCAAAAAAAATACAGATGTTTTATTCTGATAGCACTTGCTATATATCAAAAAAGCCAGAAAAAGTTCTGTATTTCTCTCAAAATAATACAGATATTTAATTCTGATCCCACTTGCTATCTATCAAAAAAGCCAGACAGTGTGTTGCAATATCCTCCATAACCCCTTAGAAGGCTTAATATAGGGGCGAAACGCGTCAGGAAGGAAGATACATGAACACATTAAGCTAAACATTATTCAGACCTATACAATTTTAACCTTGTGTACATAATTTTATTCAAAACATTTTTTGAAATAAATAAAGTTGAATCAAAAAAGGATACACTTTGAAAGTATTCTTTAAGTGCCACTGAAAAGCCTTCTGTCCTGTTCCTATCCCCTATCTAAAAGATTTAGAAATTATTTATTATTTTAAACAATGATCCATCAAAAAATATTGCCAATAGTTTGTTTCATCACTTAAATTGTACTGTATAATTCAATTTCCAGAACATTAAAATTTAAAAATATGTATAAAGAGAGCATAAAGCAGACTGTGTGTCTTTGTTACTCAAAATAACCCTATCCACCATAGTTCTAGAATGCTTAGAAATGTGGATGATTTTATGGTTTGCATGTGGCCAGTCACAAGAGTAATTCACAATTAAGCATGAAAAACTTGTGAGGATGGGCATACATGTGTTTCTAATGTCAGAAATGCCTTGTCTCCATATTAGGTTCCTTTATCCTAATCCAAATGATATCTTTTTGACATAGAAAAGTTTGTAAGAACATAGGTTGTATGTTCAGTTGTCATCACATCTGATGACCCCCATAGTGTCAGCTGTGCTGTTGGCTATATTGCTTGCTATATTGCTAAAACAGCAAAGCAACTGCAAACCAAAACATTATATCACTATGCTAAGAGATTGAACCAATTGAAACTGCATGGGAGGTGTGCTAGGAAAAAACCTTTACTGTCTAGAGCAGGGGTCAGCAACCTTTACTATCAAAAGAGCCATTTTGCCACTAAAGAAAAAAAGTCTGGAGCCGCAAAACATAACACAGTTTATAAACTTTTAAAAGTTATTATTTTTTTAATTTTACCTGTTACAACAAGTGTGCATGTGTAGGCCTACTTTGAAATAAATTAAACACTGAACTATGCCCCTAGAAGCCTCCCCCCCCCCCCTCACCCGGAGATAGGAGATATAGCACATAAACTATCTCTAAATATAAAGATAATGAGGTTGTCTAAAATAAAGCATTAAACATGCCATTTATGGTATTTTACTAATCTGTGTGTTTTTAAGAATTTTATACAATGTTTATTTATTTATTTATTTATTTTTTTGAAACCTTTTGCAGGCCCCAATGATTCCAACATTCACCATATGGTAAAGAATAAAGGCAATGAAGTGTACAAGTTAAATATGCCTCTTCATTGAAAGCTCAGTTTTAAGCAGGTTCGGAGGGGATTGCCTTGAAAAGCAAATGCTGGGATGCGCTGATGCACAGTGCTTGATTTGTGTGGTTCTTATTTCCCACATTCCATTGCTTACTTTATAGGAGAACCATCCTTGAAAACATCTAAAAAGAGTGTATATGCCCCCATGTGTGAAAATACGTATGAGTCCTTTATTAGATAAATATTCGTAGAGCGCACATACTACAGTATACCAACATACATTGTGTGGTTTTTCCATTTTTTTCCAAGTGCTGCAAATCAGGTGGAAATGTACTCCACTGTTACCTGAATTACTATTATTATTTTATTATTACATTTTTGTTTATTAGAAGTTTTAAACAAAAAGTAGGAAAAATGTATTTTACAATCTCATTATTGCAAACTATTAACCACTTGACTGTTAAACCCGACCTTGGTTCGGGGTAAAAAAAATAGCAAATATCGGTAAGCCCGGACATTGTTGGGTGGTTAAATACATTAACTTACCTGGTCCCCCCTGTGATGATCTGTTCTGTTCCAAAAAAAAAAAAAAAAAAAAAAAAAAAAATACTTACCTTCTCCCCACAGCTCCTCCGGACACGTCTGTTCTCTTCTGTCTTCTACTGGCGAGTGCAGTGACGATCACCGGGATTTCCCGGTGACGTCGCTGCATGCGTCGGTGCGGGAGGCGGGGTGGGACATTCAAATCGCTTTGCATTGAACTCAATACAAAAAAGCTGTAATGAGTCCAATACAAACAAATCCCTATATAATATATATATACAATTGTATTAAATATATATATATATATATATATAATATATAAGCTACTGTAAAAAACATTACATTATACAATATTTTTTAAAGATTTTTTTTTTTTTATGTTTTATAAAAAAATTTTTTATTAAATTTATAAAATTTTGGACATATTTCGGTGAATTATAAGTACTTATTGAGTAATTCGGTGAATTATAGCCTACAATCCAAAATAAATTTCCCTTGCAAAAAAAATTAACACTATTTGCATGGAAGTACGGAAGTTCGGAAAGAATTGAAAAATAAAGTTACAGGTCTACAATTTAAAAACAAAAAATTTCATGAAAAACAGTGTACCATTTTGGTACAGAATTCTAGACATCAGTGTAACCCCCAGGTGGTTAATGTCCCATGTCCTAAAAATAAAAAATGCAGTAACAGAACAATGGTTCTTGGTGGAAATATTAAAGTGAGATGGGGCACAGGAGACACATTTTAAAGTTATATATTTTCCATAAGGTTAAAAAGTTGTTAGACATATTGGTTAAAAAATAGGTCTGTGTGCTATAAAATAATAATTTTATATGTGTTTTCTTCATGGATTCCGAATTATGCTGTACATCTAAACTAATGTTTTCTTTAAAGTGACATCTAGTGCCAAATGTTCACATAGCAAAGAATCTAGTCCTAAATCATTATTTATATCACAAACAAAAAAAGCAATAATGATAATCCTAATTTTAGGATTGTGAGCAAAAACACAAAATCATTTATGCCAGAGACCAGCTTTTATTGTACAAGTAGTAGACAATAACAATGATGAAAAAATATAGAAACATTTTTTCAAACTTTGGTTTAGCAGTTGTGAGCTTGTTAGCTCTAGTTAGACAACACTGCCTCCAGATTTTGCACTATTAACTAGGCTCCTTCAAAACAACTAATCTGTACTAGTTATACTTAGTCAACATAACTAGCCCATGTTTAACATTAGGTAAGGTAATACAATGTATGGGTTGAATTCAGACATACGATTCCTACAACCAAATCTATTATGCTATTGCATCGCTTAAAGGGATTCAACCGCACAGGCAAACAACTATGTGAGAAACATCAGCTGCATATTTCCTATTCTGTCACCATTGTCGATTTATGCAAGTTACCCGTCCTGAGACCTGGGTAACTTGCTGTACGGATGGATACCTTTTTGCTGAATACATGATGACAGGTAGTTTTATTCGCCAAGAAACACCGCTGTAAGTTCCATTAGTATCTTTAATCCAATTTAAGAATGTACAGGAGTTCTGGAAGTAAAAACTGGTAATTCTACAGCCTAGAGACTGCTAAACTGGAGCTGCATCCTAGTTAAAAGCAGTGATCCTGGTATAACGGACATCAGTGCTCTGGAACTAGATTGGAGCTCATATGAGGTCAGAGAACAGAAACTGCCATATAAGGCTTCTTAGGTATTTTGCTTTGCAATGGATCTCTTCCCAGCATTACCATTTTTACAGTTATTCTCAGAAAATTCACTCATATATTAACAAAACAGTCATGCGAATAATAGATTTTATGTATCGGGACATAATAAAAAAAACATCTGGTCCTTAGCAGGTTCCAAACCTATTAAAATCTAACCTCAGGTGTAAAAGAACACACTGTGAATTGCATCATGTAATTATTTCTTCAAAAAAAAAAAATAAGCCAGGTGAAGTACACCCCATGATTTAATTGTTTGTAGAGCCACTTTAAGCAGGAATAACTTTCTTTTTCTGGATGACTTTATCGGTCTCTCACTTTGTTGTGGAGGAATTTTGCTCCTCTCCATTACAGAATTACTTCAGTTCATTTATGTATAGCTCTCTCCTAATGTACTACCACAGCATTTCGAATAGGTTGAGGTCTGGAATTTGACTGGGGCATTGCAGCACCTTGATTCTCTTCTTTTTCAGACATTCTGTTGCAGATTTGTTGATGTGCATGTAAATATTGTCCAGTTTCATGGCCCAGTTTCAAAGCTTTAGCTCTTGCTCAGATAGCCTCACGTTTGACTCTAGAATACTTTGTCATAAGAGTAGTTAATGTTAATTATATTAAAAAAAAGAAGACAGAGAAAATGGAGTTTTGTTGAGGACAAAAACATATATATTGTGGGTATAAATACAAAATAATAGCATAAGTATAATACAGTACAATATATAACTTATTTACGCAATGCCTTAACCCATTTCTCGTGAAGGAATTGAAAGGTTTAGTCTTGATAGATAATTCTCTGACTCAGTTTATATTCATTGACAGTTCTCTTCCTATAGTAAATGATAAGGAGAGAGAAGAGCGATGTATGTTTAACACAGCTTGTTAACTAATTGCGTTTTGCCCTTAGGCTTTCTCAGGGGTATTGGAGAGGCTGTAGAGACACAACTAATACAAAAGATTATATAATGGTAACATTAGTTTGATAGTCATAAGTCACGTTTCATGTAGAAAATGTAGAGTTAGTAGGATATGAAGTTTCATGTAGATGTGTGGTTAAAAGTATGCAATTTCATGACATGATAATGTATATGTGAAAGAGTATATTAGAGTATCTGTGAGTTATGACTCAGGGGTATTGGGTTGGCAATTAAATAAAACTTCAGACAAGGGAAGACTTTTTTGTTCTACTATTACAGAACAGTTTGTGGTCAACTCAGTGATTGTAAGGTGCCCAGGTCCTGTGGCTTTAAAACCAACTTAAATCATCTTACCAACTTAAACCACATTGTGCTTGAAAGTACTTGATATAAGGTGTTTGTAACAATATACTGTGTTTGGTTTTAGCCCAACGTAGCATTGTGCTAAACATCTCCACTTTGGCCTCATGTGTACAAAGGACATTAACCAGATGTCTTCTGGTTTGTTCAGTTGCAACTTAGCAAACCAAGGCCATGATGACATTTTTCCATGCCCATGAGACTAGGCAGGTCTTCAAAACAAGCAATACTCATTTAGTCTTTTGCACTAGTTGTACTGTAGAGTCTGAGATGTAGCTTACAACGTGTCTTTAAGGCCAACATTATAAAAACCAAGCTAAACTCTAGGCAAACTTTTTTTCAGATCATGTTTTTCTGTCCATCTGAGTCTTACACAGACTTCTGTCACCTGTCATTCTGTCCTCTATATGTATGTTGCCATTTAGTTCATAAGTACTGCAGCACAGTCAATTGGTTGGCAAAATTAGTGTCATTTGAAATGTGACAACTAGTGTTGATGTTCAAATTCGGGTTGTCCCTATATTCGACCCGAATATGGCTGTTCGAATTCGGGTATACCCGAACCGAATTTTGCTGCATTCGCTCTACACAGTGCTGAAACAAACCCGAATTTTTCTCCCATTGACTTTAATGGGATTCGAATTCGACCACCCGAATTTTTTTGCTATATTCGGTCGAATAGCTGTCGAATCGAATAGTGAGCTATTCGACCAACACTAGTGACAACACTTCATTTGCACGAAAGGGGAAGCAGACCTACAGAACAGGCAAGCCACACATCCATCAGGGTCAGGTTTAGACAAAATGGGCCCCTGAGTAATTGAGAGAGGGTCCCCAAAATCCCAACTACCTGCAAATACGTTAATTGGGGCCCTGGGAAGGGAGAGGCACAGTGCATTTGCCCAGCTTGAAATATCTTAAATGTGACTGTGGCATCCAGACTGGTATACAGTAGTGTATTTGCAGAAGACAATTCATGAAAAGCCATCAGACATTATTATAAAGTGGTATATTTAGAAATACTCCTATCTAATTAATGTGGTATTATATATTTTGTTTTCCCTGTGTCGTTTTAATTTATTTTTTAGGAGCGGTAAAATTACAGTGGTACCTTGGTATAAGTCCTTAATCCGTTCCAGATCCTTGGACTTATACCAAACTAATTTTTTCCCATAAGAAATAAAAGGAAAATGATTAATCTGTTCCCAAGAAAAAAAAAATCCTATTGTTTTGGCATATTATACATTGATGGGGCTGTATAAAATAATTTCAACACTGCCTAATACTAAAGTACAAAAGCAATTAGAACAAATTAAAGGAAAATTTAACCTCGCTTTACCTTGCTGAGAATATTTGAGTGCCTACTAGGATGGTGCTGAGAAGGGAGAAGGAGGAGATGATATGTAATTCACAGAGTTGCAGCACGGGTTGTTCACTGAATGGTAGCAACTGGCGTACTGATGCTTGTGAGCAGTTGTGGCTTTGTCTCGAGAGAGATAAATAAGGGTATCGTGCGGTGGTATGACTCATTTTGACCCAAGTTCCAGCACAAAGGTTGTATACCAAGCAAAATTTTTTGGTGTCCAAACAGGACTTATACTAAGTTGGACTTATTCCAATGCGGACTTATACCGAGGTACCACTGTAGTTAGATAATTTTGGTCTGCAACAAGAAATGTAATGTCAATAAATACTGCTGCTTGTTTAGATCCCAAAAAGCTAATGCATACCTTCTAACTGTCCATGATTTGAAGGACTGTTCTTCCACTTGATTTATCCTGGTCACCACTGTTACCCGGGAAAAAAATGTAATAGCAATTCTAAAATACAGCTGTCCCCACAACTTGTCATGGGTTTCAGCAACAGATAGCAGAGGAATTTTTCACTTACTTGTGTCTTTAGACAGGAAGTGAGGGTAATTTCTTCAAAGACAAAAAAAATAAGGAATGCAGCTACGTGTAAGGGGCAGTATTCCTGTCAAGGCCCTCCCTGCTGCTTAGGCTGGTGGCCCTTTAAGGCAAAGGAACTTTATACTAACAGGAAATGATGAGCAGCCAGCTGTTGCAGCCTCTTTTGTGAGCTGCACAGGAAGGCGACTAGGATTGGCTGCAGACAAGGGAGCAGAATCTGCCCCCAGGGAGAGTAAGGAAAGGGGTGCTCTCTGTGGAGAGGTGAAAAAGGACTGCATATTTGGCTGTGGATGTGGAAAATTTGCAGAGAGGAGCATTTGTACCGCCTGCTTTATATCCTTGGCATAGGGAACAGAAACTTCCACCAGAACTTTGGCCTGTGGCCATTTGGGTTAATTGAATTGCTAGTACATTGACTGATGTTTAAATAAACTGTTCTCTATACCAGCCCATTAGTGTTTTAGAATTGAATTCTGTGGAACAGTTTTATCTTTACCCAATAGTGGATTACAAAAAATCCCTAAGGGTCGGAGTACTGCAACTGATGCCAAGGTCCCCCAATGCAAGATGTACTGAGACTTCTAATACCATTATAATCTCAGTATCAGTATTGATTGGTGTTTTTTGGGTGAACTGAGCACCCTTGCTATATACCCCAGTGAATCATTGATTTACCATTGCATGTTGCCTATTTATTTTAGAACCTGTTGCTCTTTAGTAATATCACTGTTATTCTGGCTGGTTTTGTCCGTGTCACTGGGTTCAAGTTTCCGGGTCACCTCTGGTATGGCAATAAAGTAGAAAACTTAGAGATTCAAACGCTTCTCCAGGGTAAGTACTATTAATTTTTTACTTTAGCAAAATTAAAAAAAAATGGCTTTAGTTATTCTTTTTAGGTTGAGGTAAGTGACTGACTTTTTCCTTTTCTCAACTGCTCTTCAGCACTAGGTGTACCAAATTCTGAATGACCTTTTTCAATTCTTTATACTTTGTCTCTGTTGCCCAGGTAGTTGTGTTCAAGTTCAGCCTCCATTTTCTTGCTGCACCCTGCAGGACAATGTAATTGCTTTCTTTGCGCCTGCCATATATTAGTACTTCACAGAGGGACCATTGTGGGTTAGACTGACCTTAAACTTCAACAGAGAACATTTTACTAGAAACACATTGCTATGACTACACTGGTGCAAGCTTAAATGTTTGGTTGACAAGCTATTAATAAAATAAAAATAACACCACTTAGCCAATTTAGTCCTATGTTTCATATTTCAAAAGTTGTTTTTATTTTTATATGAACAGAAAAAGAATTGGAAAATAAGGGGACAAAAAGCATATATAGATACATCAGTATAATATTTCCATAACAAAAATAGTTCTTTGTTTTATAAAAAAATATGCTAAGCTCATGCAAGGTTTTCAAGACTAATAGGGTAATTTAGATTTGTATCCATTTCATTCAGACGTACACAAAAAACAT
This sequence comes from Pyxicephalus adspersus, assembly GCF_032062135.1. Classification (NCBI taxonomy): domain Eukaryota; kingdom Metazoa; phylum Chordata; class Amphibia; order Anura; family Pyxicephalidae; genus Pyxicephalus; species Pyxicephalus adspersus. The sequence continues at coordinate 63,605,307 of NC_092859.1, forward strand.
AATTTTTGTCATGCACTAAATCAGAATAGGCAAACTTAATGTGGGGGAGATCCATTTTAACAACACTGATTGATGTGCCTAAAGCTACGTACACACTTCCAATAATTATCGTTGGTAAACGAACGACGAACGATCCTGCACGATATTGGCGAAGGATCGTATAGCACCGATCCTGTACATGCAGATAACGACACGATCGTTCGCAGATATTGTACACACAATAGATGCGATCGTTTGAGCGATACAGGAAGTGACGTGCACGACAGGAAGTGAATACTGTGCATGAACGTTCGCATCAAACATTCATCACACTGTTCCATTTTCCCTCTGTGCAATATGCCTTTCAAAATTTTGTCAAGGAAGAAGAAAGCCGCAATTGCTTTGATATGTCTGCTTGAAGAGGAGGAGGAGGTTAAGAAGAAGAAGCGGCGAATGTGGTGCAAGGATTGGTTGTTGGAGCGAGACAACATTTCACATGACGGTCTGCTACGGGAACTGCGCCACACATCCCCAGATGACTACAAAAATTATCTGCGTATGTCAGATGTCTGCTTCCAACAATTGCTTTCTGCAGTTACACCTTTGCTGCAGAAACAAGATACCTTTATGAGGAAGTCCATTACACCTGAGCAGAGGTTGATCGCCACCCTGAGATACCTTGCCACTGGAAGATCTCTGCAGGACATGAAGTTCTCCACCGGAATCTCACTGCAAGCAATGGGTCATATCATCCCCGAGACATGTGCAGCAATTATTGACTGCTTGAAAGATGAGTACATGAAGTCCGGTCGTTCATTTCCAGCGACTATTCTCGTTCGTCGGCGTCGTTGGTTACTTTTTTTACGAACGATTTTTGACCAATCGATCGTTCGTCGTTCGTTCGTCGTTCATTTCCAACGATAAAAATTGGAAGTGTGTACGCAGCTTAAGGGACTACCACTATAAAGATGGCATTTGATTTTAGAATTCGGACTATGTAGTTTTTTGCTTTTTCACAAGAAAAATGTAGCAATGCCATCATCAACTTGGCATCCAAGCTATACAAGTACACCAGAAATTTCTTTTATGATCATTTGAGTTTAGCAAAGAGATGATTCTGCCTATTTTTAATGTAATAAATACTGACAGTAGCAATTGAACACAATTAGTAAACATCATATTGCAGTACTGCTTGTCCGGTGAGCAGGTTCGGTTTTCCCCTATAAGCAGTGTAGGCAAAATGTTTAGGGCGCTGTTAAACTGTTGGGCACAGTGAACTACTCATAATGCTCCAGTCTCTGCCTCTCTATACCTCCACTGTACCATTCTAACCGACTTTGGCCTTCATTGTAGCCCTCTGACCCCAACTGACCTGCACTGCAACCTTCCAGGCTCACCTCATTATTACCCTCTGGCTTCAACTGATGTTCACTTTACTGTCCAACCACTGCGATAAATACCCCAGCCCTTGATTGTATATGACTTAGTAGAACATGAGTTTGTGTGGCTGCGGAAGGTGTCAGAATCAAGTAGAAGGGGACATCACTAATTAAGGGAGCGCCCTAGCACCATAGGTATTCCTTGCTTAGGCACTGATTTGGCAAAAAAAAAACCCTGCCAATGCAATATGCTTCATCCCTTTATATTTCACATAGATAGTCGTCTACAGGTCATTTAAGCCACCCACTGTCTGTCTGGTCCATAGCATTCTTATAACTAACATATACCTAATACTGCAGATTTTTACTTATGATAGTCCTCCATTAACTATTTGTAAATCAAATTTATCATAGATAAACTGATTTTTTTTTTTTGCAAGCCACTTTTCAAATGCATGTACAACTTTTGTTAACCTGCAATATTTACATCATCACTCCCTATTAGATTCTTCAAAAATTGTAAAGAAAAGGGCAATCAAAAGAGAGGAATTCTAAAGTTTAACTCCCGTTCAGTCCTCATTTTCATTGCAGTACTGAACCAGACATGAAATATTACTGGCAGATAGCAGTAAAGATGCAGCAGTTGAATAAACCTTGATTCTTTCTTTATTTCTCAGTACAGAAAATGGCAATAATCAGATGAATCGTTGGCTGCGTCTTCATTTTTGTTTTTAAGTGGTTTGTGGCTGCTAATGGCTGTTGACTCAGGCAAACCTTTCTTAATACTAAAGCAGAACCTCTACAAAAATTACAAAAAACAAATAGCTCACCTGCTGCAATAACTTTTAATTTAAAGCTTTTCCTACAGTTTTTTTTCTGCCATGTGATGTCCTCAGTCTGATGGCCACATTATTTCACCCACTATGACCAAGTTGTCCATGTCCTCAGCTTGTGGTCAGACAGAAAAAGCAGCACTATGATAAGTGCATGCCTCTGACTTTTTTTTCTTCCTATCAGAACTCTTTCTGTCAGCACATGAATAGATTGACAGCTTGCACTGCTTCTTCCCCTTACGTTCTAGTCCTGCTTTACAGGGATAACAAAGTTGATACTGAATTTAGTTATCAATTTCACTTACCCTATTGTAATCTGTAATTGTTCTGATAGTAAAATGAGAGCTACCAGCTGTATAAATATTGGATAATAATAATGTAAAGTGCCAACATATTAGGCAATGCTTTACAAAGTCCATAGTCATGTCACTATCTGTGCCTCAATGAGGCCTCAATGAGGTTAATGTCCCTACCTTAGTAATATGTCATGAACAATCTAAGGTCAATTTGGGGAAAGCAAATTAATCTACCTGCATTATTTTGGAATGTGGGAGGAAACCCACACAAACAGGTGGCAAACCTTCAAACTCGATGCAGATAGTGTCCTGGCCCATATTGTAAAAAAAAAATGCAAAAATCCCTGCTGCACATATTGTAAAATTGTAATATACCCTTGCAGTGGAAAGGGGACTAACTGCAAAGGATAATTGCTTGATGTGTCTAGAGCAGTGTTTCTTAACTAGGGTTCCTCTAGAGGTTGCTGGGGGTTCATTGAGTACCTCTTAGGTCAGATTAACTGACACCAATTATCTTTTTGGCTATTTGTAAGAGTGACATTCTTCACTCTGGTCAGCAATGTAGAAGGCATTCTTCCTACTGACCATCACACTAATGTAGTGTGAGTTTTTGAAATAGTAATTATAGCAGGGGGTCCCTAAAGACATGTAAGTTATACCCCCCCCCCCCCCCCGTATTAAACACTGGCCCAGTGATGACCAGGATAACACCTACTTTATCACTCCATTGCACTAAACTAGTCCTGCAGCCTCTTTCAAAGCCCTGATGCTCTGCTGTTCTGACCAAAGATGATGTCCCCTGTACCAGAAAACACCAAGGCCCTACCTACAAACTGAAGCATCAGACAGTGAAGTAGAGCACCAGTAGTTGTAGGAGAAAGAAGTAAGGTAGATTTTACTCCTACATCATCATTCCCACTATAAATGACCAATTAACCCTTCCAATTTGGAGAGAGACTGAAAAAAAAGACCTGAGTTTTCATTTGACTCGCTTGTTTACCAATTAATGGAATTGTTGTGTCAATTGGCACTTCCCCAATTTTTTTGCTTTGGGTTTATCAAACCTTACTTTTGTCCCTGTACCAACCCTTTAGCATCTGCAGTTCTGCCCCACTGAATCAAGAGGTCTGCATGTTAGTAATGTAGATCCCATGTGGAGCACTTCCATGTATGTTCACTGTATATTAGGCAGACTGCATATCTGAGAATCCATTCTTAGGTACTTCTAAGTAGGGATCTACAAGGTTCTAGAAGATCTTTAAAAGATGCTTTTTGGGGGGCGTGTCCGGCGGCTCTTAAGATGGCTGTGTTTTGAGAGAGCTCTGTGTGAGTCTGGGCGTTAGCGACTTTTCCCATAGCGACTGTGACCCTCTGAGTGCCTCACTGGTGTTCTGGATTGGAGATGGAGACGGAGCCTCAGAAACTTTCCAATTACTTATTATTACTATTATTACCGCAGCAATCTCGTCAACAACAAGATGGCGATGGGACTCCTCTTCCGGCTACCTCACCTGCACAATCAGTGGGTGAAACCTCTCCGCAGTATGTGCATAAGGCAAGATCGGTGGGCAGTGAAGATGAGTCCTCCCGTCATACTGCCTCACCGGAACCACCATCTCTGTTTTTGCAGGATGAGGTACCTCATACCCCATATCCTGCGGTAAGTGAGACAGGGGCTGCTGCCCTAACAACAGGCCCCATTGTGCAGATAGATCTGGAGCGTTTTCAAGTGGGAGATGCAGTGCTGTCCCCAGCGACCCTGAAATAGATGCTACTGTCTTTGAGACATTCTATACAACAGGATTTAAACTCCATGTTGGGTAAATTTAATGTATCTATCTCAAATTTTGGGAAAAGACTTCAACATGTAGAATCTAAAATCGGGGACTTTTCCCAGGCACATAATGATCTGATTGACGCTCATCAGGGACATGCATCTGAGATAAATTGGCTTAGGTCCAAAGTAGCTGACCTGGAGGACTGCTCCCGACGTAACAATATCAAGTTTAGGGGGATTCCAGAATCTGTGGTCCTAGGTGAATTAGGAACTTTTGCCAAACATATGTGTCATGCATTGGCTCCATCAACTACAGATTTGGAACTTACAATCAATCGGGCCCATAGAATTCCTAAGCCTGCGTTTCTTCCTGCTGTAACTCCATGAGATGTGCTGATACGTATGCACTTTTTCCATAATAAAGAAAGTCATGGCAGCAGCCAGAAAAACACCTCCTTTACCGGAACAATTTCGTAATACTCAACTGTTTACTGATCTATCTGCTCAGACGATTCAAAATCGGAGGAAATTGTCACCTATTACTAAAATATTACGAGACAACCAGATCGCATATCGTTGAGGATATCCGACCAAGCTTCTTATAGCCTTTAATGGTATAACCCACACAGTTTTCTCAGTGGAAATGGGTCGGCAGTTCCTTCAAGGATGGAATTTGGATAGGCCTGCCTCCGAACATCAGTCGCCTGTATCTCCGAGAAAAGTGTCCCATGAGTGGACCTAAGTTGAGATGGAGGGATCATTTCTTACAGTTTAGCCCTCACTAACACACGGACTGTGTTTTATATCTAGCCAGTATGGGTTTATGTTGCCCGATACACCTGGTTAATAACCAGGGGGACATTCCTTTTTTTCCTAATTTTTTTTCTTTCTTTTTTTTTTTTGTTTGTATTTGTTATACCAGCCAACTAGTTTTCTTTTTGTTGGAACATATCCTGATGTCTCAAATCTCAGTTTCTCTGTTGGAAGAGTCTACACAGCTATGGCTTCTCAAACTCGAAAGGTAGTGAGATGACACACTTTATTTCTTTGAATGTTCGTGGTCTCAACAGCCCATTCAAAATAAATCTACTATCTAAGGAATTGCAAAGCTTGAAAGCAGATATTATTTTTCTCCAGGAAACCCATCTTACATAGTCTTCAATTGCCCATTTTTTTTTTACCTTATTCGCTTTGTGCCCATTTATTTGTCAAGCAGTTGAGAATTAAAATCACCTGGCCACCTCATTTTTCTCTGGACTTTGTTGGGGAAATATCTGTACGCATATTATTGTGCACATTACTGTGGACATTAGAGGATCCAATTTTCCCTATACGACACCTATCATGTTCATATAAATCAACACATAAATTGTTATGAGAAAATACAGACCAAAAAAAAAATCTTATAGCTTAAAAATAAATTCAATTTATTTTTTTAAAAGCAGATCTATAGTATTGTAGAAGTGAAAACATGATGATATTTAATTTGCTACAGCCAGATGTAAATATCATTTTAGGCATATAATACCTGATTGCTATGAGGCCTAACACACCCATTCCTGTTGGTGGAATACATTGATAATATTATAAGGTGCAGGATCTAGAAACCAAAATCTCTGCCTGGAAATAGCCTGCACATCCACTAAATAAAGGGCTACCTGTGTAATGGCACATTGTGCCATGGAATAAATAACAAAATAAGCATGGGCAAAAAAACAGCTGCAGTAAGTGCTATATTGGCTAGTGATTCAACTGACTAGTCACATACTGTTTACAATTTAGGGTTGCCTGAATCACTTTAAGGCAACAAGTTCTTTTCTAGACTATTTCAGACTACCCTCTATATTAGTCAACAGCCAAAACATTTACCTTTCCTTTTCCAAACCATAAAAGAATGGCTAGAACAGACTGCAATTATGCTAGAACATGATATCTGAATCATATCTATATCTATTTACAATCCTTGTCAATAAAGATTGTAATTAATTGTTATGGGTTCATATGTTACAGGCAGCTTATTTCCCAAATACCCTATATACCATTAAATCATAAACTCCAACCAAAAGTAAGGAAGAGAACTTCTCTTAGGCTTCCACTGCTGTCTTTGTATCCCATTGGGAGTTTTGCCTGGAGTTAAGCATTAGAAATACTATTACATTACATCACACACCTTCAATGGGTCCAAGCATCTGCAGTCAACAACTGCAGTCTTACTCCCACAGATCAAGTCTTAATAGTGAGTTTTACTGTAATAGAAAAGTTGTTCTGTGTATAGGTGGCCATGATACATTACAACCAATGTGTCAGGAAACTTATATACTTACTGGTTAAAAGATGCTGGCATTATCCTCCTAATACCAGTTCCTACAAATCTTTGTCTCTATTCTCTCTGGCAGCTGAGAAATGCTGCCTACTGAGCCTTGCACATCTTATGAGAACTATGTGTACATAACACTGGGGAACAATTTTGAACAACTTTTTTGTTAACTTCAATTTTTAAGCTTATTTACACTAAAATATGTATGCTGAATCTGAAAGTGCAGTTAGTTTTTTTCTATCACATCAGTTTTTTTTTCTCTACCGCTTTTATTAATGCGAGTGGTGTAGCATTGATTTGTATAGGTTATTCATTTGCACGCAAGACAGTGTGGTCAGAGGTTGTGCGCTGCTCTACGTAGCGAATAAGCAAAATTTATTTTTCTACTTACACACATTTCTTTTCTTTCACATCATGTCTGGCTCTGCTGATTCTCGTCGTAAGTGCCTAAACAACCCTGATTCATTTTGTTATATGTGTGGCATTTTCACCATTCCCAGTTAAAGGGGGAATATCAGCACATTTGAAGAGCAAGCCTATTTGGCATATTTCAAAATAAACTTGGTGATCAAGATAAGTCTTGGGCCCCTTATAAGGTGTGCAAACAGTGTGTCGAGGGTTTACAGATGTGGACAAAGGGAACACGTGATAAGATGCCATTTGGTATACCTATGGATTGGCGAGAGCCAGGAGATCATTTCAGTGACTGTACTTTTGTATAGTGAAAACTTCAGAATATAACAAGAAAAATAAATGTAACACAGAGTAACCTAATCTACCATCGGCTATACGACCAGTGGCTCATTCAGATGAAATTCCAGTGCCAGTTTTCATTACACTACCCTCTCTTGAAGAACATGATTATGATGAACTTTGTGACAACAATGATGTTTGAAATTGAAGAGGACTCTGTTCGTAAGGAAATTGATCAGCATGATTTGCCACGTGATTTGGGACTATCGAAGAAGGCTTTAGAATTCCTAGCATCAAGACTGTGTGAGAAAAACTTACTTGAAAAAGGAAAAACAGGTATCGTACTTTCGAACTAGAGAAATTGCATTGTACTTTCGAACCAGAGAAATTGCATTTCCGCAGTACTTTAGAACTGACAGTGGCTTTGTGTATTGCCATAAAAGATAAACATTTCATCAGGACATTGTCAGAAGTCGAAAAAAATGCATGGTTATCATTCAAAGTCATTGTCAAGGACTTTCTTGGAAACACACAAGCAAATAATTACACAGAAATTGTCCAGAACACTGGAGAGCTACAAAATGCTTGGTTGCAATACAAGCATCAAGGTGCATTTTCTGCATGAAGGTCATGGAAGGATGGTATCGGGGTGGATAGGATGTATATATGATGGCTGACTATTGGTGGAGGGTACCCTGTATCGTGATAGCAAAAAACTGGGGTAATTCCTGGATTCACCACCCAAACATTTGTAAAAAACAAGTGTAAGATCTAACTCAACAAAAAATCCAGTGTAATACAACCACAAGAAAACTAAAGCCACTTTTGTTATGAAAACTAAATTTCTATGGTGTTCCTTTTACAAAAATGAGAAGTTGTGTGTGTTTATGCAGTGGTGGCAATCTAGGATATGTGTCTGTATAAAATGAAAATGAGGGGTTTGTTTTACATCAGTAAAGTAGCAAGTGCAAAACTGTGCATTGGTGTACTAGTGGCAAGTGCATACATTTATATTTTTCAAGAGTGTGCATGTTGTGATTGAGTGGGAAAGATTCCCATGCAGTGTTGTGCACTGTACCTAGGACACAAGCAGGCTTGCAACTATTGTGTTGTGGAGGCAAGCCCAGTTGTGTGCCATTCTGTTTCATGAACAGTCTGCAAACAGCATGTAAAAACTGCTGTGCCAGCATATCAGCATTATATATTAGCAATACCAGTTTAATTTATATATAGAAAAAGAAGGATTTTTTTTTTTAAATAAAACCAGTTCCTAGTTTGTTCTTTATTACACTTTGTTTACCTTAATCAGACTTGGTTAACTCCCTTCACCACTTTTAATTTCTTTTTTTTTTTTTTTCAATGGTAATGTTTCATTAAAAAAGTTTGTTGTAAACAACTTTCCAATGCTTTGTCCCAGAATCATATTGTTCATAGAGTAATTTTACATAAGGCAAACTACAAAATAAAATGCATACTTTTTATCTACAATAACCTAAAACAATGCAGTATTTGCTGGTAATCAGTGTACAATATTTACTGTAAAACTCTACTTTGTCACAGTGAACAGTCAATAGACCAACATCAATTTATAATATTATTATTGAACTTTACATATAAACCTGTTTGCAGATTGCAGCCTTAGTCTTGTATTAACTATTGTTTAATTATTTGATTAAACTTACAGCAAAAAAAGATAGGATATACAGAAAAATAAATTCTTGGAGCTCACCTGCAGAGATCAGACAACTCTGGTCTGTTTATAAAGCAGAGAATCTGAAATTCACTGAAACATTTTCTGGTGGAAAATCTTCCAGGTCTTGGTGTTTCAAAAGCAATAATTCATTCTCCACCAGGAAATGTTTTAGTGAATGTCAGATTCTCAATAAACAGACCACCTATTGACACCAAATCATAAAACAAACATCAGATTTGCAATCAACCCCATAAATGGAAAATATGCATAAAATAGGTGATGTTTTTGGACAGATTCTGGAGCCCACCTTTTATATATAATATATAAAATACTGCACCTCTTCAGTAAACACGACTCGAATTACAGTTCCCAATACTGTATACATGTATGCTGCAACCATTTTAAACCACTAGATGGCAATGTCATACTGCACAGACACATGCCTACATTGAATCATTGTATAGTCAGTTAATATAAATTTTTTTTTTATGTTTAATCAGCTGAGTAATAAGGGTGTTCATTCTGTTTGACTTTTGTAGGTATGGTAAAATTAGCACAAATTTGCATTGTTTGGCTGCAGTGAGATCTACACACCCTGTCCCCCTCAAAAAATAAAAAAAATTTTAAGGCTTCTTCCAGGCTTAGTACACATGAACTGATTCTCTGTCAGTTTTGACAGACTGGTGTCAATTTTCCAATTAGTATTCAGTCAGAAGTTCAAAAACATGATGCACATGGTGCATGGTGTGATATTCTTTCCTTATAAAGCCTTACTACTAAATTTACCTCCTCAAATCTTACAAAGGCTAGAGTCAAGTTTTACTTACAATTGGCATACAGATTCCATAAAATACTTGGGTGCGTACTTGACCCCATCTTATCAAACCTTATATCAACACAACTATAACATAATGTTTTGGGAGATAAGTAATTTAATGCATGAGTGGAAAACTCTCTCTCATTATTCAGGCAGCTTGCCCTTATGAAAATGATATTTCCTAAAATGCTGTATCTATTCAAAATGTTACCTATCCTAATCCTAACATAAATACTTTTTCAGGCTTATGTGTTAAACGTTATCTGGGCCTATATCTCATAGGCTATCGAAATCAGTTATATGATCATTAAAGGAAAATGGAAGATGGGCGTGTTCCTAATTTTGTCAACTACTGCTACGCTAATTCAAATGGAAAAATGAAGAAATAATGAAAATAGAAAGGCTTTTAAAGTTGCACTTATATTAGGCTGGACACTATAAAGGTTTACCTGCTATGTTACATAGAACTCCTCCCCTATGTTCATCCTCACTATTTTACATTACTACTACGCTACTCTTTGAGCTTCACTGAATCCTTTTAAAAAAAATGGACAGAGATGGAGCAGCTGTGGCTTGCCCCTATTCAACCCAATGCAATGCTTTTAAATCTATTTTGAATTTTGCAAATTTTTTTTACAGCTATGTTCAGATTCGCCATTTTGTCCCGACTATACCTAAAGATCTGACTTTTTCTAACCCCACCCTATTTGAGTTGGCATGTCTGGGGGGTCCAGAAAGAAAAGCTTGATTTCTGATATTTATCGTATTTTAGCAAGGGAGGAAGCCGACAATCAACCTTCTCACCAATTTATGCACAAATGGGAAATTCCCGTCTCTGGGTAGGCTAATTCCATATGAAATTTGGAAGATAATCTGGGATCATACAACCTTGAGTTCATAGTGCACCTTATACTGTGAAAACACATATCAGATTAATTGGTATTAAACTGCATGCTAAATTTCAAGGGGTGAGTAATCTCTGCTGGCACTGCAAAAAAGCAATTGGCTCGCTATATAATATCTTATGGTTCTGCCTAGCTATTATATCATGTTACCGTGTTTCCCCGATTTTAAAACATCCCCATTAAGTAAGCCACCCCGATTTTTGAAAAAAAAAATTAAAATAAGACACCCGTTAATAAGACATCTGATCCTGCGTGTGTGTCCTTTATGCTGGCTGCAGCGTGTGTGTTCTTGATGCTGGCTGCAGC
>NC_092859.1:63617085-63665828 GCF_032062135.1 Pyxicephalus adspersus
AAAAATAAGACATCCCCTGAAAATAAGACCTAGGGCATATTTTGGCATTTCAAAAAATATAAGAGAGTGCCTTATAATCGGGGAAACAGGGTAGGGTATGGTGGAGCTTCCCACTCGTTGACCTTGGTTCTTATTGTAAAAGACCTGCTAACTTATCTCTTAGGCCTTCTTATTAGGGATTTACCTAAGCCACTGGCGAAAGGGGTTACCCCTGTTCTGAATGCAGTGTGCTGTTTGATAACTTTGAAATGGAAGTCACCCACAACCCCATCAGGACTGGACTTATATAAAAGAATTCAAGACGTTAAATAAATTGATTACCTTACTGCCAAAATAAATGATTGGTTTGAGTTGGGGGTCTTTAAGGCCTCTATTTCGTTTTAGAATATATTAGACATATGTTGGGTGTAAATTTCAACTTACCAACTGTATGCATTAAATTTGGAAATGACTCTTGGTTTTGTTACTTCTACCTATGTAATGCAAATATTTTAGAGGGACTTGATATTTTGTAGTGTAGTACTAGAAGGTAAGTTGTCACTCTGTTGTGGCATGTTTTTTCCCTTTTTTTTTTTTCCCCTCTTTCTTACTGTTATTGTTTTTAGTTCTTGTTTATAGTTCTGTATTTATATTTTGTTTAACCACCTGGGTGTTTCACTGATGTCTGGATTTCTGTACCAGTACACTGTTTTTCATGAATTTTTTTTTTTTTTAAATTGTAGACCTGTAACTTACAGAAATATGTCTGAACAAGGGTCTAGTAGATATCCTGATTATAATAAAATTTGAAACGCACAATCATGTAAAAAAAAAAAAAATTCCTTTAATAATAAAATAAATAAAAAACACAAAAATCAAACAATTAAACAAGAATGCATAAATAAATAAAAAATACTGAAAATGCAATAATTCGGTATACTGTATAGTAATATACTTTTTTATATTTAGAATATATTTTTCTAAAACACCTCCCTAGTGTGGTAAATTTTAAAACAGAGTCCAACGTCACACACCTATAGACAAAACCACATAAATATATTTTGTATTATTTTGTATTGGATTGGATACAGGACTTTGTATTGAATCCAATACAAAATATTTGAATTTCCCACTACAACCCTTGTCGACGGGCATATGCACTGACATCATCAGAAATCGCAGAGGGACGCATACACAAACGCCTGGTGTTCCAATTCTTTCCGTACTTCAATGCAAAATGGAAAAAAAAAAATGTTTTGCATGGAAATTTATTTTAGATTGTAGGCTATAATTCTTAGGCATGACTCACCGAAATATGTCCAAAATTTATTAATAAACTTTAAAAAAAATTTTTTTATAAAACATAAAACAAAAAAATCTTTAAAAAAAAAATAGTGTATAATGCAATGAAAATGTACAGTAGCTTATATAAATATATATATACTACAATTATATAAAGATTTCTTTGTGTTGGACTTAATACAGCTTTTTGTATTGTGTTCAATACAAAGTTATTTGACTCTCCCGCCCGCAACGACGCTTGAAGCGACGTCACCGGGAAACCCCGGAGATCGTCACTGCACACACCGGATGAAGACAGAAAACAGAACACGTCTCCGGAGGAGCTGCGGGGACAAGGTAAGTATTTTTTTCAGTTGTAATACGATTGTGATACAATGTTGTATGACAAACGGATTGCACTGTAACGCTTGTTTATATTTTTAGCTACCCCGCACCTGGTTCGGGGTAAACAATCATAGCAAGTTTTCTTACCCTGAACCAGTTGCGGGCTAACGGCCCACGTGGTTAAAAAAAACTCTTACAAATTTACATAAAAAAGTGATAAGAATCAAATTTGTTCGATCCTTTGCACATAACGTATTTTTAATCAATATTACTCGGCATCCAATCAAGGACCAAAAATCTATTGCTCACCATTATTTGGCTGTTCACATTTCCTAATAAGTGATAATTTTATCAAATCAGAAAATCTGGCCATGTGTAGTAGACCTGGCATGGTCATTTCTCACTTTCTGCTTATCGGTTCCCTGCTTTGTCTATTGCTAACTCTAACACAGGTTGTGAGTGGGGCTTCCCGCACTTTCAGTTTTTCAAACATTGGGGTTTCACCTTTGCCAATCTAGCTTTTTTTTTCCATTTGTTTATAAATATATATATATATATATATATATATATATATATATATATATATGGTAGAAGGTTACAGAATGTGTTGCAGAGAACACCTGTTGGGTGTTCCAAACCTCCAAATCCTATTGAAGGCATCAATTTAGTCAAATGCTGCTAAATGCGTACTACAGAAACAACAACTAGGGCAGAATAGATTAATATTTTAAGTTGGAATATGGCATGAGGCTGGAGCACTCACAAAAAGTCCATGTAATAATGAGGGACAATGCAAGATACATGAAAACAGTGCCTGGTGGAAACAAATACATGGACCCCTGTAGATTGTAATGTCTGCTGTATTTCTTTAGGGTTTCTTCACTGCAGTGTATCATTTTATTAAATAAAGATACAATCTATATAGTCAAAATAGTAGTAGTAGTAGTACCATAGCAAGTTGCAATGGTACCCAGCAAGAAGCATCTCAGTTGATTGGTGGCTGTCAATGACAGTATGCTAAATGCAGTAGTTAATGCTAATGTACACATCAGACTGCATTCCCATTGGCTGGATTGTTTAGGGGCAGAACCCCCATTCAGAACATGATAGACAAACCAATGAGAACCTTTTCAACCTCTTGGAAGTTTGCTGCTTGTGCACATCCACATCAGTTAGCAAACTTGATGAGAACTGAACACCTTGGATTAGCTAACTTGCAGTGAACCCAGACCTAGCCATAATCATTACCCTTGACACTTTCCATATTTGAAAATAATTGTATAGAGAGGTATTATAAGAGAGAGGTAATTCAAGAGGATATGTAATCCTAGAGTGGTGCCCAGCCTTAGGTTATACACAAATGAAAGAAGAGGAGAAGTAAAGAAGGCTTTTTGAAGGGCATGTAATAATAGGTGACAATGCAGTACTTTATTAAAAAACTAAACAAAGTACTGCATTGTCAGCTATTATTACATGCCTTTCAAAAAGCCTTCTTTGCTTCTCCTCTTCTTTTTCTTTCCATATTTGACAATGACAAGTCAGCCCCTGCTAAGGAACGGGGAACACCTTGGAATATTTTTCTCTGCAACATTTCATCTGGTATTCGCTTTCAAAAGACCAGGAAAGGATTACAGCCCCTTCCATGTAATCACCATAGTAACTACTGTACTAAGAAATTAGTAGCTTGTATTGGTAGTTTGCACATGCAGGGCCATTGCAGAAACCTCTGTTGGGTTAGCACAATTTTATTTAATATTAATTATGTCTCACCAACAATAATGCTTTATCAGTATATACTGGTATATGTATACCATATATGAGGTCATCCTAAAGGAATGCAGCATATCCTGTAACTGGTATCCTTTTAAGGTAAAATGCTGGTTTAAGGTATGATCATTGGTCAGTACTGGTCAAACACTGGTCATTGTCTCAGTTTCCTGGATAGTTAAAAACACAGTGCCATGCTTATTAACTAGTCTTGACCAGAAGTAACTGTATGCAACATGTTTTTTGATCATCTGCCAAGCCATTAATTTGGAAGACTCCTAGGATGATGAATGCAACTCACTTCCGCAGCTAAGTATTTTTGTTATATCTAAGTCTTTGTAACTGCATTGTTTTATCTATCTGTCTTTATTATTAAATAGTATAATCTTTCAAGTCTGTGTGTGTATCTCTCTTTGTACACTTCAAATTCAACCCATCAATATTTGCATAAACTGTCACAAATTATATCCGTGACATAACAACCTCACACTTTCTTTTAAAAATAATTATATGGAAATGCCTTTGAGGATCGGTCTTAGCAGGTCACATTTATTAAAGCATTAAAAACAGGTACTGCTGGTGAAATTTTCAGTCTGAACACCAACATATATTAATCGTTCAGAAAACAGGATGATGCTGACAGGCTGTAAAGAAACAAAAACCTTTCTTCCATGCCAGGATATTTACTGCAATCATTAACTTCAGGATCTATAAGGAACTACTGAGCTATAAAAAGACAATGCTATATGAAATAAAACCGGAGTACAGAGCTGTGAAGTTTCATATATATCTTCATAAATACAGAACACCAGTGCATATGGCCTTAAACAAAAATATCATAATACTATTTTACCTCCATAACAGACTGAGAAAAGTAGACTTCCTGCCCTTAATATTCTACCACAGATTCCTCTAAAGCCCATACTTGCAAAATATATATATATTTTTTTCAAAATGTAGTTCTAATTGGTCAATGT
Organism: Pyxicephalus adspersus; assembly: GCF_032062135.1. Taxonomy (NCBI): domain Eukaryota; kingdom Metazoa; phylum Chordata; class Amphibia; order Anura; family Pyxicephalidae; genus Pyxicephalus; species Pyxicephalus adspersus. Next base: position 63,621,435 of record NC_092859.1, read on the forward strand.
GCTCTGTGTGACATTCCTCCAATTGAACAAACTTCACCTAGCACAATATAATGGACTTTAAGGGTACATCTGCAAGACTCCAAATGTCCAAGGTACTTGGTTTCCAAGAATACTGTATTTATTGTGTTCAAGATTTGTTTGCACTTTACAGATTTCAGGCAAGTTGTTCATGGTACTTTTTTAAGGCCTTTATTGTTAGGACATTTTACTAAACTACTCTGCATTAGTACAGTTTGGACCTAGAAGGTGGAAGACTTTTAAACCTTGGTCCTGAAAATAATTGTTAGTGCGATTGCAAAAAAATGAGAAGTCAACAAAATCAACAACAATATTTCTGAGACTTTTACGATCCACTTTCAACATTTCTAATTTTCTGCCCATCACTCTGCACTGTTTTCTGTTGAAGTGCATACCCGTGTTAATAAGAAGTTTTTAAGTGGATTGGTGATCCTAAACCTGAGCCTGATCTGGTCTGCCTGATCTCTTTCTAGTATTAATGCCCTGGATAACTTATTGATTGTTTGTTACACTTATCAGCATTTTTTTTAATCAAATGGCACCCTGTGATTTGTCTACCTCTCTGAAATATGTAAATTATGTAGGCTTTTGTAGGTAGGACATGTGCCTAATAAAATCTTTGTACTTTATTGAGTAATCATTTAACAAAACTAGGCAGAGTTCTCCTGCACTAGACCTTGGCTAACACAGTTTCTCTATCCTGGAGTACGGTTGGGGGTTAAAAATCATAACATAAGGTATCAGCAGTGTCTCAGTACCCAACAGGTTTCCTCAGGGGATTGATAGACCTTAAGAAATACTTAACAGTATAATGTGCAAAGCACAATAACATCCACTTATATGTTAATCTGTTCAATATATAGTTATACCATGAAAGGGTAAGTCAAATAAATATACTATTTGAATATATAAAAGTAAAAAGACTGACTTACTTAATACATTGCTGATGATTTGAGCTTGGGAAACATAAAAGAAAAGAAAATGCTGCCTATTAGTCAGAAGCAGAGATCCTAATGAAGAGAATAACCAAGTAGTGTTAGACGTGCTACAAAAGTAAAAGGTATAAATAAAATCCTAGTCAAAGGGCTAGATATGCACAACATAATTATCATAATTATTGTTCAAAAGAGTAATGTATGAAAAATTAAACAATTGAAATACTGATATTATAAGTAAACAATTAGATAAATATTGTTCCTTGTATAATTATAACTGGTATATTGTGGTTCTGGCTTAGTATGTTAACCCCCCCTAGCTGTAATCCCCAGTGTGAGTCGAGGTCAGATAAAAAAAAAAAACCCTATAGGGGTTGGTCCAGAGGAAAGCAAAGAAAAAAAACTTGGTACAATTTTCTTCAACAGGGGAAAAAAATTCCTTCCTGATTCCATTAGGCAATCAGATATTCCCTGGATCAACAGTCACTGTTATTTTTACTTTAAAGCCTTAATACCCAGTTATATTCTGTGCTTCTAGAAAAGCATCCAGCTTTTTTTCCAAAGTAATCTATAGAATTTGCTGAAACTGCTCTCTGAGGGAGCTGATTCCACATTTTCACCGATCTTACAGAGAAGAATCCCTTCCTTCTCCAGAGCTTAAACTTCTTTTCCTCCAGACGCAAAGAGTGCCCTCTTGTTCTTTGTAATGATCCCAAAGTAAATAATTGGGAAGAGAGTTCTCCATATGGACCATTTATATATTTATACAGGGTGATCATATCCCCCTCAAACGTCTCTTCTCAAGAGAGAATACATTCAGTTCAGCTAATCTCTTCTCATAGCTGAGCTCCTCCATTCCTTTTGTTAATTCAGTTGCCCTTCTCTGCCCTCTCCAAGTCCACAATGTCCTCTTTGTGAACTGGTGCCCAAAACTGGACTGCATATTCCAGATGTGGTCTGACCAATGCTTTGTACAGGGGCAGGATTATGTCTCCATCTCTGAAGTCTATTCATTTTTTAATACAACAAAGTACTCTGCTAGCTTTGGATATTGCATCTTGGCATTGTATGCTGTTATTAAGTCTATGATCTACCAGAACCTCCAGATCCTTTTCCATTTCTGACTCCCCCAATGTATTCCCCCTAGACAGTATGAAGCATGCATGTTATTAGCTCCCAAGTGCATAACTTTACATGTATCTATATTAAATGTCATTTGCCACTTGGCTGCCCAAGCAAACAGTACATCCAGGTCTGCTTGTAGATTATAGACATTCTGTATGCACCTAGTTCCATTACATAGTTGGGTGTCATCTGCAAACACAGAAATGATACTTTTAATCCCAAACTCTATCATTTATAAAGATGTTAAACAGTAAAGGTCCCAACACTGAACCCAGGGGTACACCACTAATAACCTTAGATCATTCAGAGTATGAATCATTATCTACAACTCTCTAGATGCAGTATTTAGGCCAGTTCTCTTTTTACAGATTGACTTTTCTAAACCTATTGACCCTAACTTGCAAATTAACCATCTGTGGCGTACAGTGTCAAATACTTTAGCAAAGTCAAAGTACACTATAAAAATGACTGTTGATCCAGGGAACATCCGATTGCCTCATGGAATCACAAAGTACACTATATTATTTTATGTGCTTATGTTCTATGTGCTCCTTTATCAAACTCTCTAGGACCTTTCCAAATATGGACGTTAAACTAACCGGTCTGTAGTTACCTAGTAATGTATTACAGATACAGAACATGTCACAGCTCCTCTAGGGCTGCGGGAGCAATCAGGGAAGCAGAGCTGTCAGCATAGCAGAGCTCCGCTGACTGCTCTGCTCCCTGATTGGCTGAGGAAAGGGAAACCCTGATGATGCTTGAGCTGTCATCAGGGTTTCCTATTTCTCAGCCAATCACAGAGCACTAGAGATGAATGGGCAAAAGGCTCCCCATTCATGTCTAGTGCTGAATGGCTGAGAAACGTAAAACCCCAGCCAATCGCAGAGCACTAGGGGTGAATAGAGAGCCTTGTCCTCATTTAACCCCTAGTGCCCTGCGATCGCTCACTGTCAGGAGGAGTCCCAGGGCTGTGCTCATTGCAACCCTGGGAATCATCCTGTCATTGAGATAACCTGTAAAAAAAAAAAGTTTAGTTACACAAACACACACACATTTAATAAAATAATTTAACATTAAAGCCTTGTCTATTTTTACATATATTTTAACCCTTTCAGGGAATGAGTAAGGGGTTTTATGTACCCCTGTACTCATTCCCCAGGGTGGGGTGGTGGAGATCTGGGAGTCTCCTTATTAAAGGGGGCTTCCAGAGTCCAAAATCCTGCTAAAAACATTTATAAAAGCCCCCATTGTTTTCAATGGAAGCTTTCATAAAAGCTTAAAAACACTTGAAAAAGCCTCCATTGAGTTCAATAAAAGCGTTTTCAAGCGTTTTCCCGCGTTTTAAATTTTTAAACTTTGCAAGCAACGTTTAAGATAATGCTCAAAAACGTGCCTGAAGGAAACGTCCTGGTGTAGATTAGCCTATTGGAATGCATGGGAATGCGATACATAGAGGCTTGTCCGGCAGTGAGTTAGCCGGGTGAGGGGATCTCATGTAAGATCCGCCCATCCGGGAGAAGCCTGTGGGAGAGGAAAGAAGGGGGAGGGGGGTATAGTGGTGTTACCTGCCAGGCTGGCCCATTGTCTCAGAGACACACAGATATTATGTGTTGGGCAAAGCGAGTCCGTTCAATAGAATTGGCTCATGCAAGGAGAAAAGTAAAGCGGGCGGAGATATGGGAATCTCCATTCACTTGCTTAAGGGTGCATCGGTCATTAGGCCGATGCCCCCATCCCCGCATGTCGGATAGTAGGCAAGGACACTTGAAGAGGGAGATAGAGGAGGGGGCGGGGGGGAAAGAACGAGGGCTTTAGCGTCAAGTTTAAAGTTCTGTTCTGATGTACAGTTGCATTTGATCCGGAGCATTTGACCGTAGGGAATACTTTTGACCAGAGGTTGTGGGTGAGTGCTCTTGGCATGTAGTATAGTATTTCCTGCCGTCTCCTTTCTATAAAGGGATGTTTGAATGAACAGATCATCCGAGATGGTAATTTTTAGGTCTAAAAAGGGAATGTTGGTGGGGTATGAGCAGAAAGTAAATTTGAGGCTATAGTTGTTTATCTAAAGTGATTGGTAGAGATCTTTTACCAAATGATGTGGGCCTGTCCAGATAATCAAAATATCATCAATGTAACAGGTCCAAAGCTTAATGTGAGGAAGGAGGGGGGAAAATTTGATGTCAGAGAATACATTATTTTCCCAATGGCCTAGGTATAAACTGGCGTATTAAATTCACAAATTTCCTCTCTTTTGCTTTTCCTATAGTGCCATTACTCCAGTCAATGTCAGGGAAGTTGAAATCTCTCATGATTAAAACACTTCCAGTTTTTGCTGCTTGTTCTATTTGTGCTAGTAGTTGATTCTCTATTTCTTCCTTAGCACTGGGGGGCCTATAGCAGACTCCAATAATTAATTGTTATCCAATCCCACATTCAACTCCCATAATGCCCCCATAAAATGCCTCAACCTCATTGCTTGTTCTATCCACAATTTCCTCTTTCACATTCATTTTCAGATCACTTCTCACATACAGACACCACCGCCCTTTCGTTTGACTCTGTCTTTACGAAAGAGAGTATAACCCCAATGAAAAGTCAGCCCAGTGCTCTATGAACCCAAACCCTTCCCTTCTACACCAGGACCTAAGCCATGCGTTTAGCTGTCTCAGCTTCCTCTGCCTGGCTTGCGCATGGCACAGGCAATAATCCAGAGAACATAGCCTTGGAGGCCCTTTTCTTCAACTTGAAACCTAGTTCCCTAAACTGATTTTTAAGGATCTTCCATCTATATTGTCATTGGTTCCAACATGGACCAAGACAGCTGGGACAGAATTAGAACGCTAGGGGGGTAATTTGCATTAATGAAAAAAAAATTCCTTCAGAAAGGATTCAGGGCTTGTACAAATAATGGTAATATTGTCTATATAGCGTTTCCAGTTATTCTGTTTGTATGGATTAAAAGTTGGACTCTGAAACAAGTTTTCCTCCAAGTCACCTAAATAAAAGTTGGCGTAGGAGGGGGCACATCGTGTGCCCATAGACACACCCTGGATTTGAAGGTAATGTTGGTTTTTGAATATGAATATATTTTTGGTCAAAATATATTCTAATAAAGATACTATGTGAACATATTGAAGGCAGAATTGAGAAGGCAGAGAAGGCAGAATTGAGAAGTGTTTCCACGTCGATGGTGACAAGGAGAGCATCAGGGGGAAGCAATAGGATAGAAGTAAATCCGAGGAGTTCTATGGTATCTTTCAAAAAATATGGTAAGTTAATCACCAGGGAACTCAAATAAGCGTCAACAAGTTCGCTGGCATTTAAAGCAATCGATCGGATCCACGAGATTATCGAAAGCCCAGATGGATTTAACAGATTTTTGTGAACTTTTGGGAGGGAATTAAAATGTTGGAGTAACAGGATGTCTTTGTGGAGGTAATTCTTCATATTGAGGTCAATGGTTTCCACCTAATAAGCGTGGTTAATGATGGTATAGTATTGGGTGTAAAAGGAATCAATCGCCCTTCCTGGGATTTCCTTACGCCAATCTTTATTATGAAGGATTTTATAGCACATTTGTAAGTATTGTGAGTGGTCCATAATCATAACATTATCATCTTGATAGTATTCTCCTTGTTACTTTTGAGATTTTTTTAATGCTTTTTGAAGGGTGGAAGTGATGCATCCAGCTTCCCTGTGGGTTCTGGCTTAATGTTCCTAACTTCTTGAGTGTTAAGATTGATAAAGGTTTGAATGTGAGGATAGTTGGATATAGCTGGGTAAAAAGTTGATTTTGGACGTCTTGTAGGAATGGTTGTGATTGTAGTTTTCTCATGTATTGCAAGTGCTGGTCTGGTTCCTGATTGTAAATGGTCTGTTGGTTCAAATCACCTTGTGGTGTAACCAAATCTGGGGTAGGTTGGTCATCTATTTTGTTCTCTTCCAAAAATTTAGAGAAGGTTTTTAAGTTCTTGAAATCTTGGATGTCAAAAGAACTAATTTGTTTTGGTACCTTGAATCTGGGGTGAGGTTGTGATTTATCAAACATCACCTTAAGGGTGAGTTTCCTAGCAAATGTTGTATGTCCTTAACAAATTCAAATTTGTCAAAATCTGTGGATGGACAAAAAGATAGTCCTAATTTAAGTACATTTCTTTAACATACTAAGCCAGAACCACTATTCACCAGTTATATATATACAAAGAACAATATTGATCTATCTTTTTACTTATACTATCTGTATTTCAACCTTTAATTTTTCATGCATTACTCTTTTGAACAATAATTATGTTAATTATGATGTTGGTAAAAAACTGATCAGATTTATTATCATCAAAAAAATGTTGTGCATTTGTGATTAATCATGTGATAGACATATTTCTATAACCATGTCTCTCTCTATACTTGACAATACATTGATATCATGTATTGTATAATATGTATTCTATAACTCATGGCACGCTTATTCATTCAAGCACCATGTTGAAGTTGGACCACTACTATCTGCATATGTTTGGTCAGTACAGAACATTGTAGGTGTGCTAACATTGAAAGATCGATGAGTGATGTGAATAGCTGTTAAGAAAGAAATAGGAGCATCCCTGAGTAGCCTTTGAATTTGCAGAATAACATATACAGAAGGCAGGGACAAAGATTATGTAGTAGATATGGAATAGGAAGCAGAGTTGTCAGTCATCTAGAAAATTTGCACAGTCTGCACAGTATCACTGCTAAAATATCAGAAAGAAGACATAAGTACCCTAAAATGTTACAGTTCTGTTAATTAAAAAGTCTCATAAAGCACTCTAGTTCCTGTTACATTGTCTACTCTTTAGCAGAGATAATATGGTCTGCTAAATATTCAGAGTATTACATGGCATGTATGAGGACTGAGCCTTAGGGCAGAACTATATATTTACTATTATTTACTTAGCAGTACTATTAGGCATACAGGCAACCCCAGGGGTTGTGTCCAAGAGTTTTGATGCACCTCTGATCATTCAGAAAAGTAGTTCTGAAGCAAACAAAGGTCTAATAACACTGTACCTAGGTTGCTGTGGTAAACTGTATTTTTTTTTTTTTTTTTTTGTAAAATAAAAAGTTGTGTTGCAATGAAGTACTGCAGTTGTACTGACCTGAACTTTTCAAGTTAATCTCTATTACAAATAAAACCCCACATTTACCACCATTCATCTGCTTAAAAGCCACCCAATGCCTGATTGTTTGGTGATCTATTTGCCTGAATAATAAAAACTTCTTGTTGCTATAGTTAAAGTAACCTTTTAAATCACTTTAAAAGTTCAGTGCTCACAGTGTGTTGGCTGGATTTATCAGCTACTCATACCTGCCAGTTCAGCCATATAAACAAGTAGTTGTCCCTCAGCGAGGGTTATTTTCAACACATCACTGCAAAATACTTGGCTAAACTTTCATTTTTCTATGAGATGCACTTTTTTCTTGGCAGCTGTGTACACGTTCTTATTATCTTTAACAGCTGTTGCATACAGCAGGCCTTTAAAAAACACAATCACACCTACCCCCCCCCCCCCCCCAGCTTGATAAACGTGTTTTATTTATGTTTTTATTTACTAAACTTGCCTGTCTTTATATGCAGATTTCCCGCTGGCATTGTATGTACACTATCCCTTTTCTGTTTTTTATTCCTTAATATAGGAAACTGAAACAGTAAACTTTAATGTCCAACGTAAACTCATGTTTCTTGACCTGTCATCCTTACAAATAGCCGAAAAGATCATTGGTGTCAGGTAAACTGACCTAAAAGGTACAAATTGCCTATTTCCCAAGAAACCCCTAGCAGCCTTTGGAGGAACCCTAGGGTTTTACTGAGCCCTGGTTGAGAAACACTGAACTAAACCAAACATTGAACAAGGTAAATTCTAACAACAATCGTGTACACAATCAGCGTATAGGAGCAGTGTTGGACACAACCAGTCTTATAGACCAAATTTTATGAAGCATTACTGCTCATTTCATCTCTGACTTCACCTAAACAATTAATGCAAGATTACATTCCCAAAGAGACTAGGTGTTGAACAATGTAAGACTTTGGCCCTGATTCATCAATGAAATCCGCGCTCGCTGGAAGCGCGAACGTACGCGCGACCAGCGAGCGTGGTTTCCCGCGGTCCGGAGTCGAGTGCGCTCGTACACTCGCCTCCTCACTGCCAGCTTGATTCTTGCCTTGATAATAATGAGCAATAGGGGTGAAGTTGTTGTAAGTAATAAATTCCTATCTTTGATAATATCTGCATGTCATTGTTATTATACACGCCCAGTTTAAATTAGCCACGCCCATAAATCATTTCCACCCGGCTACATTTTTATGCCACCCGGCTGGAAAAATTTTCTGGGGAGAACACTGAACTATGCAAAAAGCGCTAACCCCGAGTCACACTCGGCGTAACTTTGGGGGTCCCCCTTACCTCAGCCCCGCGTTCCAGCGGCGATCGGACAATCCCGCTGTGATGCCGGGGTGCTTCTCCGTCGGGGGGCATGGCCCAGTGCCCTGATTTACATTTTGCCCACTATTAGCCCTAACCTTGATCTGACCTTTTGATAACTTATAAATCACTTCCTGAATGTATCATTTCATCACTTTGTCTTTGACCTTGATTGTTCCTGACTGATTGTTCTAGACCGCATGGCATCCAAAAGGCATCTCGCCAGCGAAAGCGCTGTTTTGGAGGAATTTGAAAGCAGCGATAGCGATTTGGAGTCGCTTGTGGAATCGAGCGATAGTGATTCACCAGGAAATTTGTCATCGGACAGCGAAAGTCCTGAGCAACGATTCTGAACCTGAAGTCAGTGCTGTGCTCACATGGTGTCCTATCGACCATGATGTGGACCAGGCAGCACCGCCAAGATTTCCATTCGCCAGAGCACCTGGGATGAAAATTGAGGCTGAATGCGACGACCCCCTGGCATACCTGAAGTTGTTTTTGACCTATTAAGTTATCGAAAAAATTGTTGCAGAGACAAACAGGTAAGCTGCTCTTGTGTTTGCTAACTTTTTGAAATTTTTTGCTAAATTTTTCTTTTATGCAAACGTGCTGCTTTGTGTTTGCTAACTTTTTGAGATTTTTTGGTAATTTTTTTTATGCAAACATGTATATGCTGCTTTGTGTTTGCTAACTTTTTACATTTTTTTATGTCAACATGTATGCTGCTTTGTGCTAACTTTTTGAAATTTTTTGCCAATTTTGTCTAATTGTCCAAGAATAAAATGATTGCCACTCCATTCTTTGGCACAGTCATGCCAGAACACCGCTTTTCCCTCATCATGAATTACCTGCACTTCGTAAACAATGAAGAATTTGATGAGACTACCCATCCTGCACCAAAACTCAAGAAAATTTGGGAAGTGTCTCAGATCATTCCACAAAATTTCCAGCAAACCTATGTGCCAGAAAGAGATGTCAGCATTGACGAAAGTCTAATGGCTTACAAGGGGAGGCTCAGCTGGGTGCAGTCCATTGCGTCAAAGAGGGCACGATTTGGCATGAAGACCTAAATGCTGTGCGAATCCTCATCTGGCTACGTCTGGAATACGGTACTGTACACTGGAAAAGGGACACAGTTCAACCCCAGATACAGCCATTATGAATTGGCAACATCTTCAGTGCTATCCCTCATTGAGCCATTGCTAGGTCAGGGCTATTGTGTCATAACTGACAATTTCTACACCTCTCCTGATAAATGTTTTAAACATTTGAACAGCGCAAACATTTTTTTTTAGGGCTAAGGGTAATATGTGTGCCATTAGAAAGAATGATTTTTTTAGGGGAACAGTGACTTTTAATGCAAGCTCGCCAGTGTAAAGCTGCCGGAGATGCACGGCTCCGGCCGCAAGCCTTTTTAGTTGCTGAATTGCGCAACGGCGTACGATTTCGAATCGCGAATACGAATGCACGAGCGAGCGTCCGATTCTGCTTGATGAATTAGGGCCTTTAACTCACATGGCACTCAGGAGTTACTTCATTCCTGTACAAAATCATCAGTGCAACACTGTACACTTACAGAAAAAAATGGTGACTGGCAGGAAAATGTAGAGTCTCTTTTATTATAAAAATGCCCCACAATTGACTAAACTTTATTAAGTTCTGTTATCATTTGCCACAGCCTAAAAAGAAAACCGTGACTCAAAATAGTGTTTGAATTTTTTCGGGGGTGTTTTAAACAGGAAACAGGGCCAGTAAACCTCAGAGTAAAGATACCGGTATGCAAGCCTCTGTAATTCTTTATGCCACACTACAAGAAATAATTTGTGGGGAACATTTATGTAAACTGCATCTACAAAACAAAAATAACATTTTTATAACACTATGGCAGTAAAGACTTTTTTTTTCATCCTATAAGTTTAAAATTACAATGTTATTTTTGGTACTTATTTTTAAACATAGTGTACCCTATATCAACCAATCTGAATCAAAATTATGTGTGTTTGATAAAAAAAATCATAAATGTAAAATTGTATCTATAGATAAAACATTTTTTTGTTGATTTCAAAGTGGTGTGGAAGACAGGGACTATCTTGCTTTTATTATAATTGAAGTAGAAGAAAGGTGTAGAGTGCTTTATCTTCTAAAGTAGTATGTGTAATCCGATGTAAAAGTATACTAAAGAGATTTTTTCTTTTTGCTCAAGTAGGAAGAGTGTTTTTTGGATCCCCATGATCCAATTAGGTAGATTCACACTTACTATTGGCTCTCATTTCTTATTACATTTCTGGGACAGGAAATGGATGGAAATTTCTCAAATGGGACACAGACAGCAAAACTCAGTTTAGACTATTCACACACTGCATAACCCTTTTTTTTAAAAAAAAAAAAAAAGCGACAATCAAGACAGAATGGGGGTGCATCCCCTGTTTGCCCTGTTGGCTATGAACAGACAACAGTGTGGGCTGGGGAACCGATAATCCCCCCCTTTTGTTTGAGGTGGTAATAACAAATGTATATACCTTCATCAATCAACTAGTGGTTGTGGCTAAAAAAAATTTTGCACTAACATGTTTAGTGACCCATTTGGCTACAAATGTGATTTTATTAAATTGTTTGTAAAAATCTCTTTTCCTATATTTTTAAATGATTTGTAAATAAAATATTGTGTTTTATCCTATTTGCGTTTTACCCTAAAAGTCCACTATTTTGTCCATTATTGAGGAGCTTCTCTTTGCCCCTAAATTGAAAACTGGGTCATATCTTTTTCTAGTGAACAATTCAAATCTACTTTAAATATTAAAATACGCAAAAACAGCCCTCATTCCAGCCTCTTATGCACCTATGTAAAAGTACACACACCTACAATGCACAAACTGACATATGTTGGGCAATGCTTGGCACCCCAAATTGGAAGCTATAAGTCTAGGACAGTTCCTGGGTATCATAGTTATTTACACAAGCCCATGTTACTTTTAGACTTGGCATGTTTGGTGTCTATGCATTCTGTACAAACTTATTGTTTATATTTTACTGAAAGCAATGGGGATTGTAGTATATTTTTGTGCACAAAGTAAATATATTTTTTACTGAAAAGCAATACAGCAACTATTCTGTAATATTTTACAATTGCATCTACCACCATTTTATTTTACATGGTCTTTTCTTCTAGAAAATATATTGTTTTTGAATTTTTAAGTAATCCTTAGGCCTAAAATGTGCATTTTAACATAAGTGCAAAAAAATTAAAGTGATTCAGCAAAAGGGATAAAAACATGCACCAAAAAGATTAGCTGCTGTAAATTTTTTAGAAATGTCCCAATCAAGGCTTCTAAACATGTCTTTATTGAATGTATAGATTAATTGGGGTGTAAAAAAAATATATATTTTTATGTGTATATATATATATATATATATATATATATATAAATATATATATATACATATATGTAAATTTAATATATATATAAAGTATAAATATATATTTAGAAGTGCTGAGCCACAACATCAATATTTTTTCTGATATATTTGTGAAACCCAACAGGGGTATACTAGCACAATACTAATAAATTGTACTGCTTTTTTTGTGAATCGTATTCAATGCATATTAATACTTTCAATGCATATTAGGACATCTTTCATACTGCGTCTGTGTGCTTAAACACAGATATGGATCATCACAGGTTTTATTCTATTTGAAAATTGCCACGCCATATAGAAACAATTTTCATAACTGCATTGCTTATGTATTATTAACCACACCAATACAGGTCACCTAGCTGTGACATAGAGGCTGGTGCTCTTAGGGCTAAAGCTACAAAGATACAGGGAGGGATTCTATATTGACGCAGGGCAGTCAGGATGAATAGTGGGGTGAGTTTAGCATTTTGAGTTTTAGCATTGCAGCTGTGTAAAGAAAGCTGCAGGCTCAGGCTTGTGCATGGAATCATGTCATGCTCACCAGCCATAAATATGCTACAGACAAAGCAGAATAAGAAGAACCTGTTCTATTACAATAGCTGCTGTCTTATTTAGCAAACCATATATGTTTATTTTATTTAATTAAACAAAATTAAAACAAATTTATTAGGAACTAGTACCTGCAGCTAAAACACTTACAATTTTTACCACTTGATGTTACATTAGAACTTCTATTTTCATTGGTATAACAGAAACTGCTGCAGGATAGATTTAGAAGATCCTAGTTATGGCCAGCTTATGTTCTCATGAATACAACTTTGATGAAGAACCTTGTACATGCAAGGAAGCAGCTTGGAAGCTGCTGTAACTGATAAAGCATATTTCTACTGAATTCTATGTAGGCTTTGCTCTCCAGTAAATGAAGGGTTATGACTTTTATTACTGCCCGCAGCTAATATGCAAAGGAAAAAAAAAATATTTATTTTCTTTGACTACACAACCGAAAAAGAATAAACTTGTAATGTGAATGTGAAGTCAATACAAGTGTCACACTGACCTGTTCCTCGCTAAAGCCAGGCATCTCTCTCCTGCGCATGTGGGCATTTCTGACTCTGAGCGTGCCCTGATCCCAAGCTTTATCAGTTTTGCTCAACCTGTCGGCCAATCAGAAAATATCATCCCTGGCTATGTCACAGATCCCCGCAGGACCAGGGGGTCTGTAACCCCTTCAGTATCACCCACCTTGCGCTCCCCTGCTGCCTGTACCAACTCTGCTCAGGGATCTTCTCCTCGGCCCACTTCCTGGTCCAGATCATGTGACTCCCAGTCAGCTGCTCCCTTACCACAGAGGACTAGAGTGTTCTGCAGGTGCGCTCCCCCTGCTGGTTGAGGTGTGAACATCATCTACCTCTCGTCTTCAGCACTCCCTCTGGTGGTAAGGAAAGGTGCCAGCAGGTCACATCACTTCCGTCCATCACCTAACCCTCCCTATATATGGAAGTGCAAGGAAGTTGCCTGAACAAGTAGTTCCTTTGGCTCTGCTTCCAGGTCCTTGTTGTTCCAGTCTCCTGTTCCTGATCTATCCGTGTACCGACCCCGGCTTGTTTCCTGACGACTTCTGATTGCTGCCTGCCCTGACCTTTGACTCATTCAACTATTTTTTGGCTTGTTTCTGTTCCTGCTAGTTAGCAGTCATCTGCCTTGGTGGGCACGGGGGCTGCAACCTTGCAGCAACTCGCCGAACAACAACCTCACCTCTAGAGGCTCTGAAAGAGACAGAGCTACTGCTTAAACCCTGTACCCCGTTCATGTCTCCTCCCACTGGGTTGGTGACACAGAGGGCCCACCACTTTGCCCTGTGGAGCCGTGAAAATCTAGCTCACACACTGCACTCAGTGTTCGTGCAACGTGTCTCCACTGGTGCTGAGCCCCTAGTTCTGTTGAGCTAGTTCCAGTACACCTGTTGGCTAATTCAGTGTTTTCTCTGTTCAGCCCCTGTGTTAACCCCTTGTTGTTGAGTCTTTTGGTTCCCAGCCAATTTCCCTGTGCAGTTCCAGTGTTCCTGTCTGTGGATATTCCTGTGTCATCTGTGCCACTTGTTGCTTCCAGTGTCTCCTGTGTTCCTTGTCTCTGCAGTGGCCCCTGTGTCACTGGTGTCTATCTCCTGGATCCCTGAATTGACCTCTGGTGTGTGACTTGAACTATCTTGCTTGCTGCCTGCCTTGACCCCGGCCTTCCTTGACTATTCTTCTGCTTAATGGTTTAGTACAGTGTATCCTCCTGCCCACCCTGGTGTGCCCATTTTTTAACTGATCAACAAGGTGCACCCATAAACTAAACATGTATTCTGACCCTTAAAATATTCAGCCTGCAAAAATGCTGCATCTCCTTCATGTTTGGGTTACCGAGGAATGATTCTCATTTATCATCCTATTATCAGGACAAATATGGCAAACTTATTTTTTTCTACTAAGAAATGCACCACGTTTGTTCAACGTTGGTAATATGTTTGTGAGCTACAATTTTCCTGAAGATTTCAGTGTGCAGTTTTTGGTGTTGCCCTCTCTCATGAGCCTAATGTAGCGTTTTAAGCAAACTGACCACAGCAGCATAGGAGTGAGATCCACTGTAAAAATTTTACACATAGCACTTGAGTAGAATTCCCTCATCCAATCTCATATGACAGGGTGGGAGATTCATAGAGAAACCCATGGTGAGCTGTTGTGCATTTCTTCTGTGTAATCAGAGCGGTAAGCCAATATCGCTTTAGTTGATAATATAAAACAAAGTGGGATTCCTGGCATAAGACACACTTCTTTTTTAGTACATCTGTTTAAATTTGATGTGTTTCTTAAAGTATCCAGTTACAGTAAAAACACATTCTTTTATAATCAATGTCTTTTTACAAGCTATTTGGTGGCCTGCCTATGGTCCAGAAAACTCTTTGCTGTAATAGGGCACACCTATAAAAAGGGGTCACCCATGACTGATCACAAAGATTTTCTAGCACAGGCTTGTTATAGCTTAGGGGGTAATATGTAATATGGTTGACTGTTGCTAACAGGATAGTAGCAC
Source organism: Pyxicephalus adspersus (assembly GCF_032062135.1). Taxonomy (NCBI): domain Eukaryota; kingdom Metazoa; phylum Chordata; class Amphibia; order Anura; family Pyxicephalidae; genus Pyxicephalus; species Pyxicephalus adspersus. Next base: position 63,636,466 of record NC_092859.1, read on the forward strand.
AGCCACTTTCCTTTCTGTTAGTTATGTTTTAAACTTACTCTGTACTATACAGAAACTTGTCACTGCCCCAGCGATAATTCTTTTGGAGTAGCTAAGGATGCAGTCCATACTGAGCCCTATTCCTGGATTGTGTTTATGGTAGGAAAATGCAGTTTCTACATGTAATTGTATATAGATAGGAACTAACCCCTCCTAACCTTTTGCAGCTGGTAATAGTGCCATCCTAGCATGTGTTTAGAGCTGCAGTTGCCATGACATGCTATGAAATTTGATTTTAAATTGATAACCAGAAGCTAAGGAAGTGGAAATCCAGTCGAGCATTTGTGAAATTTGTATTCAGATGTGCCTGAAATAGTGCCAGCCTCATATATGAAATATCTTAATTTAAAGGGAAGGGGATGGACAGGAGGGGAGAAAAAGAGAGAGGCTTTTCAGGCACTGGTTAATTTTGTTAAAAGGTTAGTCTTTATTAATACGTTTCACTACAAAAATCTTTAGCTAAAATCTGATTAGTGTATGTGTGTTTGCAATACACATCAAGTAATGTAAAAACAGCCAAATATAGTTATCCTATACACTGTTTTCATATACACACAGTTTTGTAAATGTTTTACAGGTCAGTTAACAAGTCTCATTGCCGAAGCGTTTCGCCTGGATTGGCTTCATCAGGGGATATCAGAGAAAGTTATACCCAAACTTACAGTATTTAGGAAAAAAGAGAGAATCCTGGTATAAACAGTTTGTGATAGAACAAAACATTTCTATCTCTCATTATAGCTCATATTATGATATTGTCATATGTATGTTTACTTCTCCTTTATCATCAAAATATAAACCATTATAATATAGAGAATAATGAGATTAAAGGTGGTAATATTCACATTCATTACAATAGAAATGGTAAGAAAATGGCTTTCAAATATATAACAGTTGTATGTAATTCCATTAAACCAAATATCATAAAATAATAAAGGGAATTGAAGTTTTAAAGTACTTACGTTGCGTGTGTGTTAGTTATTCAGTGTATTGATGAGTATTCATAACTCTTCAAAAAAGATTTTCCCAAGGCTAATAGGGTTGCTGCAGTTATTTGTTTTGTGGCTGAGATTTCTAAAGGGGAAATATTATCCCTTATTTGTAACTACTAACTGAATCAATGTGTTATGGGAGCAAGTCAAAGGGTTTACATTCATATTTATGTGAATTGAGCAAAACATCTCGTGCTCTAGCTTCAATTTATGTTTCATTTGGCTAATTGTTCCATTTCAAATGTACCTGTGTGCCAAGTCTGTTAATTAAATATGTTATTACATTATTATAAATAATCATGGATAAATCATTTATGTATTTTGGTTTAATTATGTAAAAGAAAATATGGCTTTCCAATATCTGCACCTTTTTCTATCTCCTTTATCCTTCATCCACATTGTGCCCTATGAGGGACGGAAGGGCCCATCCTCCCACGTTGTGGGCCTGGTGGCAACTTGATAAAACGGCCCCACATGGATGGAGTCTCCTCCCTCATTAGGGCATTGATAACTTCCAATGCCTTGGACCTGCTTGAGAGCATAGGTACCCTCCTCTTTGTTCTGACAGGTGAGGACACTATGTATAAAAAACGCACATATGATACTTTAAAGCGCAATAATCACTAACCTTTATACTTCATATTCTTTATATAAAACCAATAACACTTATGTATAGTTTATGTTAACTGATGATAATATAAACTCTAATATACATGTTTGTCATCTTTAAGTCCATATATTACAAATATTATATTCTACATGCGATTTGCAAAATTATTTACCAATAATGGATTCTTTACTCCCCCTTATTGAAACACTAGGCTCCTCTTAAACCCTGATCCTAATTTCTATCGCACCACTCTTTTCCTGTATTGTCAGGGCAGAACAGCAAAAGAAAACAGCAGACACAATACTGGGAGGTGTCCTCATGACGGTGTCCTAACAAAAAAACTACCCGTGAAAAATAATTGCCAGGGGGCGTATACCAATGGGTGTGTACAATGACGTCATTGTCAGGAAAGTTTCACAGCTTTGTGTATGAATGCTGCATGTCATCTACTGCAGCCTTACATCTCTCCCAGTACAAACCCCCATATCTCCTAAACAGTATGTCATACTGACCTGAAATTTTCAGGGTACACAGGGGACCCTCATAGCTAGGTAGCTAGGTAGCACAAAGATGACACATGCTGCTGCATCGTGAAGCGATGCATGTTTCCGAGTAGGAACGCAGTCACCTGCGGAGAGATCTGGACAAACATCGGATCCCAGAGACTTACCAACAGGCACAGGGACTTGGCCTGGATGGCGGTCCAGGAGGACTACCCCTGAGGGCTCTCATAAAAAAGCACATGCTTTCAAAAATGCCTTCCTCAAATCCTTCCTGCCCGGCAGGTTTGCTACACCGCCACATGCCTTGTCGCTGAGCTACCCAAACAATACTGGGAATTTCAGGATGTTTTCTGCAAAAAAACGGCTGAGACTCTACCACCACATAGTCCCTACGATTGTGCTATAGATCTCCTTCCTGGTGCCTCTCCTCCCCATGGCAGAGTCTATCCTCTCTCTATTCCTGGGACCAATGCCATGTCTTATTATATTCAGGAGAACTTGGTGAGGGGCTTCATTGGTAAATCTTCCTTTCCAGCAGGGGCTGGTGTCTTCTTCATTCAGAAAAAGGATGGATCTCTGCGCCCTTGCATTGACTAATAGGGGCTTAACAACATCACCGTTAAGAATAAAAATCCCTTGCCTCTGATCTCTAAATTGTTTGATCATCTCCAAGGGGCATCTGTCTTCACCAAACTTGATCTGCGGGGTGCCTACAATTTAATTTGCATCGGCAAGGGTGATGAATGGAAGACAGCCTTCAATACCCGAGATTGCCACTATTACTATACTGAGTATCTAGTCATGCCATTCGGACTCTGCAATGCCCCTGTGGTATTCCAAGACTTCATGAATGACATCTTCTGGGACTTGTTATATGATTTTGTGATTGTCTATTTAGGCGATATCCTGGTGTACTTTAGGGATCTATCCTCTCATCAAGACCATGTCAAAACAGTCCTACAACAGCTTCGGCAAAACAGACTGTACCCCAAAGCGGAGAAATGCCTTTTTGAGTGCCCTGAAGTTCTGTTCCTGGGCTATATCGTCTCTGCTGAAGGTCTGCAGATGGACCCTGCCAAACTTATGCCGTCCTACACTGGCCACAACCCTTTGGGCTGAAGCCCATCCAGAGGCTCCTGGGCTGTAACTATTACAGACAGTTCATCAGTGACTACTTCTCGCTTGTGGCACCCATTACTGCTATGACTAAAAAAGGGAGCAATTGTAAAGCCTGGTCTTCCGAGGCTCTCCAGGCCTTTAAATTGTTTAAGGAAGCCGTTGCCTCTGCCCCTGCATTGGTGTGCCTAGACACTTCTCAGCCTTTTTTCCCGGAGGTGGACGCCTCCTCGGTTGGCGTTGGTGCTGTGCTGTCCCAAAAGAATGCTCCCGGCAAGTTAAGGACCTGTGGGTTCTTTTCTAAGGAATTCTCTCCAGCTGAGAAAAAATATGCCATCAAAGACAGGGAGCTTCTTGCGGTCAAGCTTGCCCTTGAAGAATGGCGCCATTTGCTGGAGGGAGCTCTCCAACCTGTCACCATTTTTACAGACCATAAGAACCTACAATCTCTTCGGACTGCACAACATTTGAACCCCTGTCAAGCCCGCTGGGCTCTGTTTTTCTCAAGAATCAATTTTGTTCTCACTTATCAGCCGGGCCCCAAAAATGTAAAGGCAGACGCCCTTTCTGGTTCTTTCGAGAAGGAAAATCCTGAAGTGGAACCAGCCTTCATTATAGAACCAGCTTAAATCGTGCCCATGGCCCCAGTCCAATTTCTTCGAGTTCCACCAAGGAAGACCCTTATTCAAAAAAATCAGCGCCCATTGGTCCTTCAATGGGGGCATGCCTCTAAGTTTGCTGGGCATCATGGGCAACGGAAGACCTTTGATCTGATCAGCTGTGAATACTGGAGGCAGGATCTGAAACAAGATGTGAGGGACTTTGTGGCCACATGTACCGAATGTGCCTGACTTAAGGTGCCACAGAAGCTTCCCTCGGGCCCATTCATTCCGCTTCCTACTTCACTGCTTTTTGGGTTGTGGTTGATCGCTTCTCTAAATTGGCTCATTTCGTTCCTTTATCAGGTCTCCCATCTGCATCCACCTTGTCGAAGATCTTCATCTACATGGCCTACCCTCCCACATAGCGTCCAATAGCGGAGTACAATTCACTTCCCACTTCTGGGGGGCCCTTTGTTGTCAGGTAAAGATCCAGTTAGACCTCTCTTCAGCCTATCACCTCCAGACCAATGGGCAAACTGAAAGGATTAATCAGGCGCTGGAACAATACTTTCGTATGTATACCAACTCCCAGCAGGATGACTGGTCGGACCAGAACCGAACCATGGACCGAACTTGCCCACAACAAACGCATCAGCAAATTCACAGGGTTGTCTCCTTTTTTTAATGTTTCCGGTCTTCATCCTCGGATTCCTGCTCCTGTCCCTTTCGTGTCAGACGTTTCTGCTGCTGTAGCTGCCGCTAATCACCTCCAGCAAGTTTGGAAGAAAGTCTGTAGTGCCCTGGAGCAGGGAGTACTTTGACATTTGGATATTTGTGGACATTTGCCTTTTTCCCCTATGCAAAGTTAAGACTCTTTACTTTATTTCACCTAAAAGGGTTAACTTGCACTGTTTAATACTGTGTAACTGCACAGTTGGTTGCACAGACAGGAGTTGAAACAATGTATCTGTTTGTGCTGAGCTTCTCCACTCCACTTCACTCCACCCTCTAGAACAGCGGTCCCCAACCTTTTTGGCCCCAGGGACCGGTTTTACGGAAGGAAATTTCTCTGAGGACCGGGGGGGGGGGGTGCACAGAGAGAAAAGAGAAGACATACTCTGGCGTCTTCTCTTTTCTCTCTGTGCACCTCTGCTGCTTCAAAGCGATCACATGACATCTGACAGACACAGACACAGACATGTCATGTGCTCGCATTGCTTGGCTACAACCTGGCAGTAGCTTGCCGCACAACATCCTCACCTCTAGAGGCTCTGGAGAAGACCAAGCTACTGCTTAGACCCTGCGCCCTGTGCACTTCTCTACCCAGAGGGTGGGTGACACAGTGGGTCCACCACTTTGCCTTGTGGAGCCATGGCAAAAAGGCAGAAATGTCAGGTGTTGTTGACAATCGGATTGCAATATAACTCTTGTTTACATTTTTAGCCACCCTGACTTTAGTTCGGGGTAAACGATAGTAGCAAGTTCGCTTACCCCGAACCAAGGTCGGGCTTAACGGCCGGGTGGTTAAATACTGGATTGTATGCATTATTTAGGTGTTTACACAAAACAAATAGTACTAGTATATCAAACTGCCAGGGACAAATCCAGTTTGTGCCAAACATTTTTCTGCTTTTCGATGCCTTCAGGGTGTTTATGCAGGTTTGAATGGGGTTTTAGACTTTGGCAAACTATATATTGACCTACTCATCTCAGGTTGGTGGTGAAAGCACATAAAGGTGAATTCCTCCTTTAACCAGAAGCAATATCATCCATGAATGGTGCTTGGGGCCAAGCCCATGACATCAGAAATCATAGAAAAAAATAGGCAATCTTTTCAGTTTGAAGCATGTTAAGCAATATGACCAAAAAAAGCCCTCTTTGCCTATTTCTTAATATAATTTCTCTTTTCTATGTATATTGTGACACCAATACAGGATTGGTGGTGGAAGGGATGTATATTTGCCCAAGATTCCTCTCCTATGTGAAGTAGCAGGTGGAAGACTCTCACCTGCGAGGTAATAATGCAACAGCACTGAGGGTGGGGATATACCATAGAGCCAGGAGCTCAGTCAGGAGCTTAGCTTGGAGAGACACAGATAGGGGTGTGTGTCAGTGCAGCTTACCTTGGAGAGACACAGACAGGGGTTTGTGTCAGTGCAGCTCTATTTGGAGAGAGCTCTGATTGGAGACACAGCCAGGTGGACTGTGTGAATGAACTCAAACCTGAGTAAAAGGTTGCTGAAAGCTTGGTTTTGAGCTGACAGGGAGAAGCCCTCCAGCTGACAGACAGGGACGTCTGATGTATAGTAAGTGGCGGACAGGCAAGGTTTTCCTTTGCTGTTTTGTTATTTTATATGCAACCTTCAATACACCTGGCTGCAAGCCAGCTTAACACTTATACCTTGGTGTGTGATATGAGTTGGATGAACCAGACAAGTGTCCTTTGACCCCAGCAAAGGCGATCCTGAGCTTAACCCCTCACAATATTTACAACTTATAAATTCTTACATACATGTTTTGATGCATGTGCACTCATGTCTGTACATACATGCATGAGTACACATAAAGCAAAACAAACAATATACACATAAAAAGAAAAATCTGAATGATGATCCTTCTCTGCAAAAGTGAGGCACATTTTTTAACTCATAGAACACAGTTCACACGCATATAGCGGGTCTGCCTTGGCGCACAACTATGCACATCAAAAAACTGAGTTTTAACAAGACAATTGTGCTGTTTTTAGCCTTCCAAACAATTCAGAGAAAGGAACAGATTAAAAACAATCACAATTGACTTTTTAAACTTTATGTCCCGGGAGATCACGTAACAACAAACCTTCCAAAAACAAACAACAACGTTTTAGAAACAACTTTATTCAACATAAACATTTGCTAAAAGGTCACATAAAAATATTAAAAAAAAACATTAATAAGAAACACACACAGACTCCATTAAATGTTTTAAAAAAAAACAAACAAAACACATGTAAACCCACACTTCCATATAAAGCCAAAATAGTTCAAAAATGGCCCAACAAATAATGCATTCAAAAAAACTTACCAAACCAATATGCAATTTTGCCCTACCAAGGGTGGAAAACTGGATTAGATAATATTTGTGCAGGACAAACGTTTCAAAGTGGTAATAAAGGCAGAATTTTGCAATGAAACAATATGGCCACAAACACAATAACATAGCAATAACTTCAAAATTGCAAAATGGACATTGAAACATTCAAAGTTTAAAAAACAAAAGCAGCTACTGTGCTAAATGGTAGGCAAAGAATCACATACAGCAACATAGATTAATTAGGATAGCACACAAAACAGCCGCCCCCTCCAGGAGAAAAGAAAAAGGCAAAAGAAAAAAGCAAGTTAGACAACACCCTTATAAATGCTCATAGTTCAGCGCACAGCTTATACAAATTTGCCTGCAATTGACATTTGCGCAGTCTGTCAAAATTGGATGTTCGTTTTTTGTTTTTTTTTTGCTGTTGGACATTCCATAACCATTTATTGATACGATCCTTTAGATTTGTACACCAGTAAACAGATATTCCAAAAAATTAAAAATAAAGTAGAGGATGATTTAATCATTAATAGAATTATTGAAGTATAAAATTATATATGTATATAACGTCCGCGTTTGCTTGATGAATCAGCCTCCCCGTGTCCACCATCTGCCCACATCACAAATGGCAACAGTTTTAGCTTTCAGAAGGCCTTGCAACATGTTTTTGAGGAAAACATAGCAGAGCACTTAGACATAGAAATATGTACAATAGCTTTCTGTATACAACTAGGAAGATATTTAGAATGCCAGGAAAATAGGAAAAACAAAAGCAAGCTCTAACAGTCTTCAGGGAACGGACTGGGCATAACCACCAATTTATTAATGGTCAGCCTTTACCTCCAGAGACAAAACTGATATACCTAAGAAAAAGGCTGCATCGATATCCATGATTATTTTGCAGAGCTGCAAATAGGAAAATTATAAATGTATATTAAAAGTCCTATTTATGACAATTCATCCAGGATCGGTGTATTTTACAATTACAAATTTTCTTTCACAGTAAATTTAATTTAAAACATTATGTTAGCAATAACTTACCTGTGCCTGTCATCCAGCAATGAGTAACCAGCAAAAAGATGTGTACCTGCTCTAGAGTCCTGCCTTCTGGTGCGCCACTTGGTTCCCTCTGAGAGCATTTGACCCCAATATATTCTCTGTTGGCATTGAGGTGTTTGCTGAATGTGGCAGGAGGGTTTGGCTGTTCATGGTCCTGCAACCAATGGTTCCTCCTGGCCTGATAGTCCTAATAAAAGTATAACTAATCTATAGACCCTTTGCAAGGAATGATCAATCGGTAGATCATTGCTGGTGATAGTGTTTAGTTTTCTAATCTGCTGTGGGTGAATTTTTCTTGTTAACTTTTTGTTGAGCTTGCTTCTATTTGACCCTCCTTTACCTACTATTTGGACAGACCCTTGCCTTGACCTGTGCAACAGTTTATTGAATTGACTTTAGGAAACAGAATACTATACAAATTGATAACCTTGTTTGTATGCTGCAATATAGCTGATTCATGAGCTAATCAGTTTCGACCCTAGAAAAAACAAGCATATAAACCAATAAAAATTTTACCCTTGTAATGTTGATTCATTTGAAAGAAAAATGTAGACCAGGAGAATATGAGATGGAACAAATCTGGCTGACAAAGTTGTGCTAATCAGGTCCCCAAAAAAATAAATAATTAAAAAGCAAAAGACAACACACATAATTGTGCCCCCACCCCCACAAATATGTTCTGATGTATACATAGGAAGTCCAAAAAAGGGAAAAAATCCTCATGAAAGCATATAACACAATCCTCTAGTGATTTCCACCAGCAAAACCACCAGTACAGGAAATGGTTCCCATAGGGAGTTACCTTTTGTATTATTGAGGAGTTTTCCCCTCATTTTCTCTCCTTATCAAGAATGTTTCCTTAAAAATGCACAGAAAGTTGGGAGTTAAAATTTTACAAAGATGGTGGGTTTTAGGTTTATATGGTTTTCTATGCTTAATTGAAGATTTTAAATTTACTTTTAAAGTTCAATTTTTCATTGTTGGATATTTTGTTTTACAAAATAAGTAGCAAGGAATGTAGTGTTGCCTTGGCAACATGTGTTGGTAATTTTTAAATGTGCCCAATAACTTTTTCCCTTCATTTTTTTTCTCAGAGGGGCCAGATATGTAAAGTGTAGCTGCATAGTGCACTTTATAATTACAGCATAAAACATTTTGATCCGTGGAGAATCATACAGTGTGGAAAAACAATAGTCATAATGATGGCATTTGTATTATCAGGACTTGAATAATGTTCATTACAGCTCTGTGGGATGATGTTCTCCTACAGATATTGGAGGAAAATCTATTAACAAAGTGCTTTTCATATGCATCTTCAACAGATGCTACAGGTAAACAAAGAGGTGCCATCATGATCCCAGGTATCAGATAAAAGACACAAGCACACCTCCATAAACATAGTTGTAGCGATGTAGCAATGTAGCAATTATTTAAGCATTTATTGCTTATTATACCAATAGCTGGAAGCAGAGACTCATCAAGGTTTCAGAACATCATATTTCGTTATGATGGATTTTTGTATACTGTTTGTATTTAAATTTACACTGGCTATGCATTAAATTGCTATTGCTGTTCATGGTAATGAAGGTGCTATTTTCGCTTTCTCAAATGACAATAAATAGAAAAACTATTTTTGGTTGAACAAAAAGATACTGAGACTTTATAGGCCAAATGAGCAAATCATAGAAAGTGGTGCATTCCTTTCCTCAATTAGTGACATCCCCCTTAAAAATTGTATGAACAAGAAAAGAAAGAAGAAAAGCAGGGTTTTTTGTGGCAAGTACATGTGTATTTGTTCTTTCATATTATAGCAAGAGCATATATCTTCACAATAGGGTGATATAATGAACATAAAAAAATGCACAGTCATAGGCTTCCACACTTTGGGTCTGCCCTATTAAAGTCATGGAGTATTTTGACCCTTATACTAGACACAGTTTCCGCAGACTCTGCAACACTCTGTAAACAACACACCATGACTTGGCAGCACTTCCTACAGCATCATTCATATCTATGACTCAAGAACTGTAGCTAAAACTAATGAAACCAGCAACGCTTCTCCATCTAACCAGCGGGCATCACTCTACATAACGGCACAGACACATCCCCTGAAGAAGCCAGACGGTGAAACGTTTATTGGAACTCATTGATTTAAAATTCATTGGATTCAATAATAATGTGTAAGAATTTTATAATGTGAATGCATGGCTACATAATAAAAAGAAAACGAAAACCCATACTAGTAATATTTGTGTACCAAACTAATTTAAAATCTTATTAACCAAAAATCAGTGGATGAGGAAAAACCAAAGAGATTGGATTTATCACAGATCCCTGCAGGACCAGGGGATCTGTACCACCTTCATTGTCACCCACCTTACACTCCCCTGCTGCCAGCACCAGCTCTGCTACGGGATCACCTCCTCAGCTCACTTCCTGGTCAACGTCATGTGACTCCCAGTCAACTGCTCTATTACCTCAGAGGACTAGAGTGTTCCACATACATGCTTCCCCTGCTGGTGGATGTGAACACCACCAACCTCTCGTCTCCAGGACCCCCTCTGGTGGTAGGATAGGATGCAGCAGGTCACATTGCTTCCATCCATCACATGACCTTCCCTAAAAGAAAGTCAATTGCAACAGGAAGTTGCCTGAACAAGGAGTTATTTTGGCTATGCTTTCAGGTCCCTGTTGTTTGATTCTCTTTTTCCTGATTGTGTATCGACCTCGGCTTGACCTTGACTACTTCTGATTGCTTCCTGCCCTGATCTCTGGCTTGACCGACAACTCTTCGTCCCTCATTCTGGTACCACGCCTTGTTTCTGTCTGTCAGCAGTCACCTGTCCCCTGTTGAGGATGAACGTATTTCCCTCTTGAAGGAACAGAGACTCCTTGCTATTGATGTAGTTTTTACAAACACATGTGTGAGAACAATCAAAAGTGGTTATTGTTCTGATTTATTCAGAAAGGGTGGTGGTATTTATACAAAGTGAAGAATTACAGAAAGGTAATTAAAAGTAAACAGTAAACAGTGATCTTTCAGGAATCCAAAGTCATTGATGGTCCTAAACAATGCAACAATCCTCTCATGGCCCAATTTATTACCCATTGTTTCTAATTTATACATTGGTCATTGTCATTGTTGTTATTGTTTGCTATTTATACTTTGGTTATTGTTACACAAAAGAAATCTAATGATATTTACAGGACAATCACTCTTTACAATGCAGTCAGCTTTCCAGATATTTCAAAAATGGTGAACAATGGTCAGTTGATCACAAGCCTTAGCCCAGGAAAACAAAAGGTGTAGAAAAAAAGTCCTTTGTTGGTATGGCAAAAGCCTTGTATGTAGTATACTTTCTGTTTCCTTCTTATATATCAAAAAGTCCACATCACCCTGCGTGCACGGAGGCTGCAACCTGGCAATTGCCCATAAATATGAATTTCATACAAACATCATGATTTCCATTACATATTGTGATCAAATTGTTACCCGCAACCAAGGATTGTCACGCACGAAGAGACAGGACCACTAGAAGGCACTACGGCTGGCACAGAGGTGGTGTGAGCCCTGAGAAGGGCCAAGGCGCAGAGTCTAAGCCGGGGACCCAGGTCAATAGCCGGGGATCCAGGAGACAGACACCAGTGGCACAGGGAACACAGGAGACATTGGAAGCAACAGGAGGCACAGGTGACACAGGAAAATTCACAGACAGACAGGAACACTGGAACAGCACAGGGAAGTTGGCTGGGAACCAAAAGACTGGACAACAAGGGGTTAATGCAGGAGCTGGACAGAGGAAACACTGAATTAAGCACCAGGTGGACAGGAACTAGTTCACAGAACTAGGGGCTCGGCCCAATGAAGACACAACAGAGACACATTGCTCGAACACTTGCAATGTGCGAGCTAGCTAAACAGCCAGGGCTGGTCCAGAGGCTACTTTCTGATTGGCCAGAATTGATAAAGCTTAGAAACAGAGACATGCCCAGCGTCTGAACTGCACCCGCATGCACAGGAGAGAGGTGTCTGAGCTTTAGAGGGGGGGAGGTAAGTGTGAAATAGGTCAGTAAATACATACAATATAAGCATATAATTAATATTAGAGTACACGATAAATTGCAGTAAATCCCTACACCAAACATCTTGTTGAAAATAGAGAAAAAAAATTGCACTAAATATCTTTCACTTGGGGAATAGATATTTTATATATATATATATATATATATATATAATTAATCCCTTCCTTTCTTTAAACAGTTGTCAATATTTCCTGCTTGTATACAAGAACTCCCGGCTGTCAGTTAATGATACAGAAAGGGTTACAAGAATGGTGTTAAACTTAAAGTTTCATTAAATCCTGGATGTTGTGTAGCATTCAAATTAAAAAATCCACCTCTCTTTGCAGGGAAGCCTTATTCCAGTCTCCTCTTCTGGGGTCTGGCGGAATTAAATTTTTCTGGAACTGTAAATCTCACTTTGTTCTCATTAAAATTGTGATGTGTTGCCATATGTAAACTGAGTGGGGTTATAATCTTTCCATTGGTAATAGCATAAATATGCTCATATATTCTCTTCCTGAACTCACGTTTGGTTTTCCCCACATAAAAGGACCTGCAACTGCAGAAGGCTAGGAAGAAAACTCCTTTAGTCTTGCAATTAACTTTTTGTACTAACCTGGGAACATAGCTAACCGGAATTTGAATATTATCCTTATCATGATGAATCCATTTACATTACTTGTATTTCCCACTTGTATAAGCCTAAATGCCCATCTTTGTCAAAGGAACTATCTTGTCTGGCTCCAAAGTGGCTATGTACTAGCTTATCTCTAGGAGATGAGATAAGAAATTATCTGAGGGTAAGAGCCCAAATATTTTTTAATCTGTGGGTCAATATCAGCCCAAAATTGACTGCATATATTCCTCAATATTTGGTGTTGGTGAGAGAATTTGGTAATAATTCTCACTTCATCTTTTTTTAAGTTTTTATTGAAATTTTCAAATAAAGTAAACAATAACATTACACAACAAGTTTGCATAGAATAACACGAAAAGAAAAAAAAAAAACAAGTAACATTTAAAAAAAAGGGGGGGGGGAGAAGGGGCAAAAACAAAAAAAGAAGAGTGCCAACCAGTAACCAGACATTGGTAGAATAATCATATGAGGTCAAACATAGTTCAACACCTCTTAGGTTTCAAAGTCCAAATACAGCAGGCAATCCCTGCTTGAACTATATATGATTATAATCTAACCAAGGGTCCCATGTGTTGTAGAACTTGTTAAGGTTGTTTTTAAGAGTACAGGTAAATTTGTCATTGACCATTATCTCACTAAAATATCTCAATGCCTTACTAGACATCGACCCACATCTATGGATGAAAACAACTTCATTCTACAATTACTACAATAAATCCTGGAAAGAAATGTTTTCACCTTTGATAGTACCACGTATCTTCAAACCCAGGGGGTTGCCATGGGAACCAAATGTGCTCCCTCCTACGCTAATTTATACCCTGGCAAATGAGAGAGGGAGCTCTTTTCTACCATCCCTATTACACATTGTGGTCCCCATATACTACCATGGCAATGCTACATCTGGGATAACTTGATGTTTTGGACAGGTCCCATACATCTTATTGACCAGTTTATTCAGATGACCTAACACAATGACTATAATTTGAAATTCACCTCAGACTACAAGCCTGCTTACCGTACCTAGATGTCTAAATTATTATTATTATTATTACTATTAAGGAAAATACATCCACTTCTCTATACAAAAAGACAACCGCAAGAAACACAATCCTGCATGCTAAATGCACTCATCCATATTCATTAATAAAAAGCATCCCGTATGGCCAATATCTACGCTTAAGATGCAACTGTTCTATGGACACAGCATTTAAATTAGAAGCAAAAGCACTTACAGAAAGACTCCTACAAAGAGGCTACCCTAAGAAGACTGACAAAAGCCTGCCAACTTTCCAGAGACAATCTGTTGACAGATAAACCCAAGCAACTGACAACTAGTAACGCGGTACAACATAGATCTATTCAACAGATATACCAGAAACACTGGCATATCCTTAAAGCTGACCCACAAACAAACAAATTCATAGACGATAAACCACAATCGCAAAGCACAAACTCTCAAGGATAAACTGGTATCAAGTCATTTTGTTTCTTTGGACACTCCACCTGTTAACAATATAGGAGGCAGCTTTAGCTGTGGACATTGTCAACAATGCCAATGGATCTATGAATTAATGAACATTGTTTTACTCCATGGACAAACACACTGTCAGAGACATTACATAGACTGTGCAACTCCTGAGTGATCTATATGATTATGTGCCCCTGTAGTGCATATTATATAGGGAAAACCAAAAGACCCATACGAAAACACATATATGAGCGCATTTATTTTGTGAATAACGGCAAATTTACTACTCCCCTCAGCCACCACAAGGCATTTTTTGGTCTAAAACACCCCCCCCCCCCCCCCCCCCCAACAAAAACAAAACAATCAAGGTAAATAACTTTATTCAAAAGAAACATCAATACGTTACAACCTTGATGACACCCCCCTGCCCCCCCCCCCCCCCCAATCCCCGGGGAGGCGATATTGATGTACCATTGCAATCAAAATGTGGATGGACTGTTACATTACAAACTACTAAGTACCCTGGTCTTAATGACATGTTAAGCTTCAAACCTTTTTTACCTAAACTGTAATCAAATTCTTTTTCTTCACCACTTGATTATGCAACATCCACATATCCAATATTGCTATAACTATTAGATCTTTTTCTATTTTTATTTTCTGACATAATCTATATTGAAATAGACCTATTTCCTACCAATATGAACTATTCTTCATATATTCATAATTTACTGGATTTAAATTGTTGAATTTATACAATTATATTCACACCACATTAATGATAATTATCAAAATTTTAAGATGCATGTTACAGTGATTTTGTCTATACTGACAATTATTTATTATTGATCTATGTGTTATTCATAACAATGTTTATCAACATATCAATATATTTGACGATAATATGATGTATTCACAGTGATTTCCCTGTATTGACAATTATTTATTGCTTATTTATGTTATCCATAATAATATCTACCAACACTTTGATATATGTGTTTGTACCATGTCAATAGGAATTTATAAGAATATGATTGTAAGGCCTGTTCTTATCAATGTCTGGTCTGAACATGTACTTACTTGTGCCACATTTATCACCAGTTACTAAATATACTATAACAATATACTTCTCCCTAAATAGTATTTTATTACTCAAGAAGCCTCCCTTTTCATTGTTCATCACTACCTTAGCATACTCCAATATATTACACACATTCCATGTATCATTCACTTTCCATACACTTATTCTTGCATAACTTGTCACATCCACTCTCATTGTCCACCCCTCCCCCTATGTACACAAAATCAGTAGGATACTGTATTTTAACCACCTGAGCGTTACACTGAGGTCTAGATTTCTGTTCCAAAAGCGTTACAGGTTTTCATTAAATTTTTTTTTTTAAATTGTAGACCTGTAACTTACAGAAATATGTCCGAACAAGGGTTCTAGTAGATATCATGAATATAAAAAATGTATGAAACACACAATCATGTAAAAAAAAAAAAAGTTACTTTTAATAAAATTAAATAAAAGACACAAAAAATCAGCTTAAACAAGAATACATAAATAAATGAAAAATACTGAAAATGCGATAATTCGGTATACTGTATAGTAATATATTTTTCTAAAACACCTCCCTAGTGTCCGTCACATACCTATAGACAAAACCACATAAATATATTTTCTATTATTTTGTATTGGATTGGATACGGGAGTTTGTATTCAATCCAATACAAAATGAGCGTTTGAATTTACCAGTTATGTACTTTTTATTAATTTTATATTATTTTGTATTGGATTGGATACACGAGTTTGTATCCAATCCAATACAAAATATGAATTTGAATTTACCAATTACATACTTTGTATTTATTTTGTATTATTTTGTATTGGATTGGATACAGGAGTTTGTATTCAATCCAATACAAAATGTGTTTGAATGAGTTTGAATTTGAATTTCCCGCACACGCGCCGACGTCATCGCCGAAGGACACGCACGTAGGGAGAAGCCGGCCGGCTTTTTTTCTCCGCCGGCCGGCTTTTTTTTCTCCGCCGGCCGGCTTCTTGTCTTAGAAGGCACCCGACGCTGGAAGGGGAATGACGCTGGATGATCAGCGGGACCAGGTAAGAAGCCGGCCGGCATCTTCTTCTCCGCCGGCCAGCGGAGAACAAGAAGCCGGCCGGTGGAACAGAAGATGCCGGCCGGCTTCTTACCTGGTCCCGCTGGTTCTCAGAGAAGGCGAGGAGAGGGAGATCGACGCTGGAGGACGACGCTGGAACACGAACACGACGCTGGATGAGCACAGCGGGACCAGGTAAGTGATGATTTTAATATAGGGAGAAAAGTTCGGGGTTATCCAAAATAGTAACTTTTTTTAGCCCGTACCAAGGTCGGGCTTATCGGTCAGGTGGTTAATGACAGATGGACTCTCGGCCCTGCCCACCAGCTGGCTGGGTGTCGCCCCAAATCACTTTATTTTCCCTTGCAGCTTAACCCCCACTTTCTCTTAAAAAGACAGACGCTGACTCTGTCTTTCCACGCTGTCTTTTGTTACACAGCGCCCCTGCTGCACATCAAACATTTTGGATCCTTCTGCTTGTCAGCATTCCAGGTAATTCTGTTTTCCTGTATTTTTATATCTCCTCACTTTGATTTTTATACACCCAATTTCTTATCCACATTTTATACCCACAGCTTGATTACCAATCACTTTTTTTGGCACACACTCAAAGTAAATGCTTATACTATGGCCTGATACCAACTACTTATTCATCTATATAGACATTTATTCACCACCACCTCTAATACACCCATAAAAGTCACCTTGCACACTCTAGCAGCAACATTTTGTAATAATAAAATTAATATACATATCTCTTCTCCTCAAACGGCAGCATCCATTTTATCATATATTTTCATTTTCAATCCTTTACAATTTCTCCTACTTCTCCTTTGACTAATATCCCAACAAAAGTAAATACAACCCTTCTGTTTCAATCATACAGCAATACACAACCTAAATGAGTATATCTCTATACCATATGTTGAATATTTTTCATTTTGATTATTATACGTGCATATATCTTCCAAATCTACCATATATCCAATATGTAAACACAAAATTCACTTAGATGTATGACTAGTTCATTTGAACAATCTGCACCAATTATATTTGTAATACTTTATAGGTAAATGTGTATATATATATATATATATATATATATATATACACACACACATACACATACATATGTATATATATATATATATATATATATATACATTCATCCATGTAACCCCTGTACTCCTGTTTTACTAAATATCACTTGATTGATTCTTTATTTATTTTTTGCACAAGTAAGCACATATATTATGTTTTCAGTAATTATTCTGAATTTTGAATATATGATTTACTTATACCTATGTACAGATATGATGTGTTTACATGCAGCTAGCACTCCCAACTACTTACCTCGGGTCCCCTGATGAAGCCCCCAGAGGCGCAATGCGTCAGAACAGCAAATAATTAAGTGGTATCATTTTCTTAGGGATTACATGTCTAGCTAAATCAACACCACCCTCCCTTGTGCAACTCAGCAGGGGGGTGTTTACAAAATCTTTTACTGTTACTGATCAAAGCAATGATGTGTGTATATCCTAATTGATGGAAATAATGTAATACTACATCATCTTGAACATTCATTTTCTTTAATACACTGAAGTTTGTTTTTGTTGAACTCAAGGTGAATAATGGAATATTTCCAGTAACAAGCAATGGTAATCTGAGCAGCTAACAGGATATATTTTATTAGTCTAGTTAACCGTTTCAGAGCTATATCCTTTAATTGGGAAAAAAGAGCACACTCTATTTTCCTCGGGATGTTTACCTGGGTGACAGATCATATTAGGTTGAAAATGCAAATCCAAAATCTCTGAACCCTAGGACATCTCCACCAAGCATAGAGTACAGTGCCAGACTGACCACATCCTCGAAAACAAAGAGGAGAGACAGAGGGGTAGGCTTTATGGATCCTAACCGGGACCAGGTACCCTCTCATCCAAACCTTATAATTGGCCTCTATCATCGAAGTGTTCAGAGATATTTTGGAAATGGACACTGATAGATCCTGCCATTCTAGGGCATTCCACTCCATCTCAAAATCTGACTCTCATTGTTTCATATAGGAAATGTTCTCATCATGTGAGAAGATTGTTATATACTACTGAGATCCTCCCTTTGGATTCGGTTAAAAAACTGCAGGTTTTTTCAAATCCCATACTCTGGTAGGGTAGTTTCAACCCTCCTTTTAAGTTTATTTTGTTGATAACAGAAAAATTCTGTATATGGAAGAGAGAGGCTCTCTTGTAAATGGGAGAGGCCCAGAATGGCCTTGCCATCCAGAAATTTTCCAATTCTGAAAAATTGTTGCGCCACCAGGAGAATTGAACCAGTTCATAACCTGGAGTAAATTCAGGATTATGCCATGGGGAAGTAAGTGGAGCATGGTGGGGGGGGGGGGGAAGTTTAGTTAATTGTTCATCACATCCTGAGAGAGCGTATGAAAGTGAAGGACAGAGGATCGCAGGTCTCTTAGAGGAGGGGATCCACATAAGGACCTTGATCGGTATTTAAGGGCAGGCCAGGGCCTCCAGGTCAGTCCATTGTGGTCTTGGATGCCGAATAGTAGTTTTGCCTAATGCGATTTGGGCTGCTCTGTGGTATAACATTAGGTTAGGTACACCCAATCCTACTAATTTTTTAGGAGTATATAATGTAGTTGCATTAATGCAGTGAAGTTTGTCTCCCCAAACAAATTTTATGAGTTTGTTTGGATAGCCCTTAGGACCAGCCTGGGTATAGCAAATCGGCGGGTGCTGAAAAGATAAAGCAATCTGGGTAAAGTGTTCATTTTGATTGCAGCTATTCTCCCGAACCGGGGGGGAAGGGGGAGGGGGGGGGCTAGAATGCCATCTATTCAGATCTCTAGCTATTGCGTGAAACAGTGGTGGGTAATTAGCTAAATACAGATCTTGGTAAGAAGATGTAATCTGAATGCCTAGATAAGTGATTGCTTTGGGTTTCCACTTGAAGTAAAAAGTATCTTCGAGTTTAGTGACTTTGTTTGGGGGCAGTGAAATATTTAGGGCCTCCGATTTGGCTCTATTGAGTTTTAGACCTGACACCTCTAAAAAGGAGCTCAACTCTTTAAACAAGTTGGACAAGGAGATTAGAGGAGAAATTAAATACATTAAGGCACTTTCTGCACCGCACTTTCTGCTTTTGTTCAGGTTTCTCCCTTTTTATTATAGAGCCTCTCCTGTGCAGCATGTATTTTCTGATTGAATATGCCAGGAAGAACATGAATAATGCCAATCAGGACAACTGAAAACTGTGACTCAGCAATGGCCTCTGGACTTCTGCATTTAGCATCTCTGAATCTTACCAATGCTGGATGGTAGGAACGTTTGCGTGCCTTGGTAGAGAGAGATCCCAAGCGAACGTAGTAGCTTGTCTTGTCATTCGACACCTCAAGCCCCTCTGTTTTTGCCCCCTCCTTTTCTAGTTCCTCATCAGTTGGTGGCGGGTATTGTTCAAGAAGAGTTTCAGACTTTGAAAGAGCAGTATCAACACCGCTGCTCATTTTGCGCACCACACTGCCCCCAAGCACAGTGTTGATGCTTCCATTTATAACAGACTTGTTCATCTCCACACTGTCATACACTGCTTCCTTGGTCTTATCAACCACTCCAGTTATACTTTGAATCACTGCATCTTTAGCACCAACGACAGCTTCTGAGGCATTAGTAACAATCTTGTCACTTGGCCGATACAAAATGGGCAGCCTCTCCAATCTTATCCAGTCCCATGCCAGGAATGTTGTTTGCTGAGGTTCTAGTTTCTGTATTATTGGTATGATACCATTAACAGCCACTGTGGTGATGGTCTTCACTTTTTTCTCTGCCCTACCCCAATCACATTTAAATCGCTTTTCATTGTTGTGAGACCAATTTTCTCAGTGAATTCATTTGCAGCTTTTTCCACTTGTTCTGAAAGTAGAGCCACTCTCTTCTCTATGATTTCAGTAGACTGTGTGAAGTGAGGTATGGCACTGTCGTGATTGCTACTGTACTGGCATGCCAAGCCCAGTTGCAGATTGCCAACTTCTTCCTCTTTCTCTTTTATCCCTTCATCTTCAGATTCAACATCTCCTTCTTCAGCCACCATTGGCTTAGCTTCTTCTTCCTACCCTTCAGGCTGTTCTTTTGTCTGAGCTGAAACAGGATCCCATCCTTTAGCTTGGACTTCAACAAGAGGAAACTTTTCCCCCAGCCAACACACGAACACTTTCATCAGCCTGCACCTCAGTCTCAATCAGCACAGAAGTATCTTCCACATTGGTATTTTCTGCATTCTGAAACTCAGTTGGTACAGGAGCAGTTTCTTCAGCTGAAGGTTTT
Organism: Pyxicephalus adspersus; assembly: GCF_032062135.1. Classification (NCBI taxonomy): domain Eukaryota; kingdom Metazoa; phylum Chordata; class Amphibia; order Anura; family Pyxicephalidae; genus Pyxicephalus; species Pyxicephalus adspersus. The sequence continues at coordinate 63,657,084 of NC_092859.1, forward strand.
GCAGTTTCAGTTTCTTCAGACATCGGTTTTGATTACTTGGATTCTTGTGATGGGGGTTCAGAAACCGCTGGGGTTGTAGAAGAGGCAACCTTTTCAGCTGGGGCTTCAGAGGAGTCCCTGGTCTTCTCAGTAGCTTCCATATCCTCATCTGCAGCTTCGGTCTCTTTAGCCTTTACTTCACATTTTGCTTCTTCAGCATTTGACTCACCAGCATCTTCCACAGGGATTCTTTCTTTAGTCGGTGTGGAAGCAGTTTCTTCAGCCACCTGATTTATCAAAAACTGCATCTGAAACAAGATTGGCAATTTTCTCTTCAGCTAAGGAGGCACATTCTGTCTCTTGATCGTTTTCCCCCTTGGGTTTTGAACTGGGGTTCAGCATGATGTACTTGATTGAGCTCTGAATATTTTCTGTCCAGGAAGCCAGCCAGGTGACCGTGTTATCACAGCGTACTTCCTTCCACTTGTGGCCAGGAGGGGGCTCCGGAATCTTTGAGTCTTTGCTGCAGTTTATAATGACATCTTCTGGTTTTATTCTCATTTTGGGGTGGTCACCTCGGCCACAAAAAAGACCCGGTGGTACAATTTTGAAGTTTCCGATTTTTTTCTAATGCCCGTCCAGTATGTGATATCTGTACTCTTCCTGAAGCTTATTGGCCTCCTCCTTCACTTTCTGCTTCTCCTCAAGCAAAGCTTTCCTCTCCTCATTTCTATCAAAGAAATACTTGTCACATTTATCCAAAGGCTTTATGGTCTTCTTTTCTTCTTTAGTCTTTTGCAATCTCCAGTCAGCAAAGAAATTCTTCTGCGTTGCCCCAGGTAACGACCTTTTCTGGAGGTCCACATGTTTCTTGTAAGTCCATTTGTGCACTCCTTGGCCGGCACCACAGGGGTCACGCCCAGACACCTCAAAATTTTTTAAGCTTCACATAACCTTCTGTGACTCGCCTGTCAGAAATGGCACCACCATACCCGCCACCCGTGTTTGGGGCCAGCACGCTCTTTTGCAGTTCTTTCAAATGGGGTCAAAAACAACTCAGGATCATCATCCACAGTCATTTTTGGCAACAACTGGCTTACCCCAAAAACTGGCGAACGCCCAGCACCACTCTTGAGAGTAAGCCTTCTCTCTTAAAGATATCTGCTGTTTTAGTGCATCCAATTGTTGTTAGAAATGCAAGCACAGAGCTACCAACATTTCCTTGTGGCGGGCCTCTGCTTGTTCCAGCGCATGCTGCTGGGGTTCAAGACTATGCTGCTGGGTCTCCAGACCTACCAGTAATAATTGGTTACTATCCCTTTACTAGCTATCCAGCCCTAACAATCGAGCCCATCCTAGTGCTGTGCAGGACTCGAAGGCCCTAACTATACAACTTTTCCAACAAGTTTGTGTCTTTACTCACAGTTCACCTTGGACCTCCTCCCAGCTCACCAGCCAAGAACAGAGACACAGGAATAGGCAGGCTGGGAGTTTATTTGCACAGCCTAATTTCCAGGATGCATTTCAGCTGAGACAGTTGCACCTGATCATACCCAGGCCTTTTTAGCTCCCCCATCCGACCAAGAAGCTCATTGTCATTCAGCCTGGTACTTCAACACCACCTTCAGGTCAAAAGGAAAACTGTCTGACTAAACAGAAAAGTACTCTGTGTATAACCTGTATCTCGGCAAACCCTGTGATTTCGTTGGCCAGCTGTTATAGGCGTCATCAGCAAAAAGTGCAAAATTATGTTCTATAGTACCAAATCGGATGCCCTTAACCCCCCTAGCATTCTAATTCTGTCAGTTTTTTGATGCAAAAAGTGATCCTATTTTTTTTTTGCAAAGAAATTTTTGTTTATATTATGGGTCTGTAATTCTTGGGATTATCTCCCGGGTAAATAATTTTATTTATTTATTATATTAAAATCATAAATTATAACATAATAAATAATTTTAAATCATAAATATAAAAAAAAATAATAAAATAATTGACAACAATGTAATTTATCAAAAAAAATATTTTATCCAAAATTTCTTACTGAAATTTTCCAAACAAGAGTGCAAAATTATTGATAAATAATAATATAAATTACATGCAGATTTTAGAAAAAAAATGTACATTTTTAGTAGACATACTGGGTGTGGTAGATTTTGAAGCAGGGTGAAGCACAAAATCCAACATCACAGTACGGAGAGTAGAACCTGGTTTCTTTGCGTTTCTTCCTTTCTCTGTCATCAGTCTTTGAGCAGCAAACCACGCACATCCTTGTAGGTGCTGCCTTTTTCTGGGTTGGTGGGATGTATTCAATGAAGTGACGACCAGTCAGGCATTCTGGGTTGACAACGGTGGAAGCACGACGTCCAGGTCTATTCATAGATACTGATGGCGTTTGGTGGTTCTTGACTATGGATTCGAAAACTTGCAAAATGAAGTCTGAATGATTCACAGGCCTCTGACTATTTTTTCTGTACAGAATGTAGGCGTTCCATGGGCACTGCTCAACTAGATGCCTGAAAATCTTTTTGTAGTATTTCCCATGCTGTTTCCTCATCGCTGGGTAGAATGTCATGGCTTGGTCAGCTCTGTCGACACCTCCCATGGTGTTGTAGTCAATCACCACCTGTGGCATCATCACTTCTTTCCCACATTGTGTGTACCAGAATGGTGGAGGCATCATGGATAGTACTCATCAGGCACACATCGTTCTTGTCACGCCATCTCAGGGCCATCATCTTGCCTTTCTGCCAGGCAACAATTTCTCCTATCTTCAGCTTCCCTTTTCCAAACATTGATGGCACTGGTTAGCCCTAACGGTTCCATACGTATCTGTTCTGTGTTGCAGAACGAACTCATAAAGCTCAGGAGATGTGAAGAAAAAAGAAGTCATGACACAATAGCCCTGATCTAGCAATGGCTCTGAGAGATAGCACTAAAGATGTTGCCAATCCATAATGGCTGTATCTGGGGTTGAACTGTGTCCCTTTTCCAGTGTAAAGTACTGTATTCCAATTTTAGCCAGATGAGGATTCACACAGCATATACGTTTTCACGCCAAATCGTGCCCTCTTTGACGCAATGTACTACACCCACCTGAGCCTCCCCCCTTGTAATCCATTAGACTTTAGTCAATGCTGACATCTCTTTCTGGCTCATAGGTTTGCTAGAAATTTTGTACAATCATCAGAGAGCAGCATACATGTTTGTCTCCGCAAAAATTTTTTGATAACTTCATCGCTCAAAAACAACTTCAGGTATGCCAGGTGGTCTCGCATTCAGCCTCAATTTTGCACCGCATGCAATATATATATATATACACACACACTATATATATATATATATATATATATATATATATATAATCTGGCAAAACGCTGGGCCAAAGCCCATTTTAATAAGAAGGGCTTTCAGATTATCCCATGATAAACTGTCAAAAGCTTTGTGTAGATCTAATGAGAGTAACATTGCTTCTTTTTTTGGCCCGCCATCCCAGTTTCCATTTACAGCTGAAATCAGGTCTATTGTATGTCTAGTTTGGTCCGGGGCTTGTTGATGGTGAAAAAATTCCACCTGGTCCGGATGGATGTACGGGTGTAGTAAGGAACCTAGGCGCAGGGATAGTATTTTCGTCATAATTTTAGGATCGCAATTTATTAGGGAGAAAGCAGGTGTAAGGCACTTAACTGTCCAGCGAGCCCGCTGTGTCCTTGGGGATCACAAGCAGCGAGGGAGACCCTGCTGCAGCAGGCAGCATGGCGGAGGCTGTAATGCCAGTAATGCCAGTTTGGGCCCTCAAGGTGTTACAGAAATTGCCCGAGCCTTACCAGGAGTTTACTGATGTCTTCTGCCCCCGGTCAGCTGACAAACTCCCACCTCATGGTTCCTATGATTGCCCCATTGAGTTACTATGGGTTCCATACCCCCTGGAGGCATTTGTTCAATCTCACTGGGCCAGAAATAAAGGCCCAGAAAGAATTTATCCAAGAAAACTTAGAGAAGGGCTTCATCCGTCCATCCTCTTCCCTTGCAGTTGCTGGCTTCTTTTTTGTGGAGAAGAAGGATGGCGGGTTAAGACCCTGTATTAATTACAGGGGCCTAAACAAGATTACTGTGAAGAATCGATACCCTCTGCCCCATATGGATGAGCTTTTCTGTCAGGTCAATGGGGCCCGATTCCTCAACAAGCTAGATTTGAAGGGGGCCTACAACCTTATCCGCAATAGGAAGGGCAATGAATGGAAGACTGCCCTTTAACATCAGGGATGGGCACTTCAAATACCTAGTGATGCCCTGTGGTCTGTGTAATGCCCCAGCAGTCTTCCAGAAATTTGTAAATTATGTGTTCTGAGAATTTCTGTAAAATTTGCGATTGTGTACCTTCATGATATTTTGGTTTATTCATCCGATTCTCTCCTCCACAGAGCACAAGTACGCCAGGTCCTCTAGAAGCTCAGAGAAAACTGCCTCTATGCAAAATTGGAGAAGTGCGCCTTCGAAGTACGTAAGGTTGCTTTCTTAGGGTATATTCTGTTGGATCACAAGTTAGCCATGGATCCAACCAAGGTCTCTATAGGAAGTTCATACAAAACTTTTCATCCATTGTCCACCCTATGACGAACCTCACTAGGAAAGGGGCGGACTCCTCAAGGTGGACTCCGGAAGCTTGCGAAGCCTTCAAAGCGCTGAAAAGGGCTTTCTGCAGTGCACCCATATTGGTGCATCCAGTGCCCGCTCTCCCATTTATTATAGAGGGGGATGCTTAGGAGATTGGCGTGGGAGCAGTCCTCTCCCAGTACTCCGGAGAACCGGAGAGATTGCACCCCTGTGCCTTCTTCTCCCAAAAGTTCCCCGCAGCTGAGAGTAAATATGACGTAGGCAACCGGGAGCTTCTGGCAGTAAAATGGGCTTTTGAGAAATGCAAGCATTGGCTGGAAGGGGCACAACATCCCATCCCGGTCTATAATGACCATAGAAACCTGGAGTATATTGAAGGGGCTAAACGTCTCAACTCCCGGCAAGCCAGTTGGGCCCTGTTTTTTAAGAGGTTCAATTTCCAAATTACCTACAAGCCAGGTTCAAAAAACGTGAAGGCTGATGCCTTGTCCCGTTGTTTCCCAGAGGCAGCTTCCCATCCAGATCCCTGCCCTAGCCCCATTTTCTCCCCCCAATGTGTGGTGTCAGCCATACAGACCCCACTGTTATTAGAGAATCTGACGAACCTCTTAGTCCCCCACCAGACTGACTACCCCCTGCAAAACCTGAAGGGCGTCTGTATGTTCCCCTCCATCTTCGCCTGAAGGTTATCCAACAGCTACATGGTTACAAAACTGCTGGCCAACCAGGAATTAAGAAATCCCTAGAATTAGTAAAGAGACATGTTTGGTGGCCTCACATGTCAGTTGATGTTGAATCTTATGTTCGTGCATGCCCAGTTTGTGCTCGGAGTAAGTCTTCCCGTGACGCTCCCTCCCCCACTCTGCTTCCTCTGCCTATTCCTGCTGCTCCATGGACCCACGTATCCATGGACTTCATCACGGACCTGCCGGGGTCCTTAGGGTTTACGGGGACCTGGGTGATAGTAGATCGCTTCAGTAAGCAAGCCCATTTCATACCGCCACCCAAGTTGCCCTCAGCCAAGTATTTGGCTGATTTATTTGTGTTTCATGTGTTCCGCCTTCATGGGGCTCCAGAGAACATTGTTTCAGACCGTGGGGTTCAGTTTGTCTCTCGGTTCTGGAGGGAGTTCTGTGCCCAACTGGGCATCGAGCTCTCTTTCTCGTCAGGTTTCCACCCCGAAACGAGTGGCCAGACAGAATGGACCAACCAATCGTTGGAACAATATCCCTGGAGCTTTGTATCTGGTTGCCAAGAGAGATAGGCTGACTATTTCCCCTTTGCAGAGGTGGCATATAACAACGCAGAGCATTCCTCCACCGAGATTTCTCTGTTTATGTGTTTTGGGGGGTAAGAGTCCCAAAGTGTCCTGTCAGGTCCACCCTCTGATCTTCCCGTCCTTACCGATTGGGTAGAACGTTCCAAATCTGTTTGGAACCAAAGTAATCTTAGAGAGGCAGTAGTCCAGCAGAACTGGTGTCTACCCGCAATATTCCCCTCCAGCAACCCTCAGCCAAGTTAGAACCCAAGTTGATCGGTCCTTTCCCAATATCGGAAAAAAATAATAGAGTTAAGCTTCCCAGTTCCTTGAGAGGGGTAGACACCTTCCATGTCTCTTTATTAAAATCTGCTGTCGACTCTGTTCCCCTTTCATATCTCTCTCCGCCAGTTGAGGTGCAGGAAGCACCCGAATATGAAGTTGAGAGGATCCTGGACTCTCGTAAGGTGCGTAACTCTGTGCAATATCTCATTGATTGGAAGGTTTTTGAACCAGAGGAGAGGTGCTGGGTGCCGGCCTACCGTGTACATACCGAGGAACTTGTGTCGGAGTTTCACTGGGATTACCCGGAGCACGTCTTTCCCTGCCGGCGGAGGGATCCGTTCTGGCTGAACTACTGTTCGGCAAGGCAGCATCCCCAGCATCGCTATAGACATGAACAGAGATGTGCAAAGTAGGGCACGTTCCAGGGATGCTGTGGGAAGAGGTGCGCTCACTACCACGTGAGCCTCTTGTACCCCCCGGGGGCGAGGAACTCGACTGCCTCGCCGCCGGGTGGGACTTAGTTTGAATTCCCTGGCATTGACATTCAGTCATCCTCCAATAAAATGGTGCCAGGTGGCGCAAGGTCATTTGGCACCCTGGCCATTTAAGAAGAACCTATCATGAACACCATTGCCCGCTATAAGCCTCTGTGTGTACAGTGTGCTTGGGTCCGTTCACTGTGTGTTGGTTCATATTAACCTCTGTTGTGTCATTACTGATAGTGATCCGGTCTGATATCTGATTGTGCCTGAACTCCGCCTGCCCTGACCTTGGGTTGTTTCTGACCTGCCTTTGCGTTATCCATATGTACCACGCTTATCTTACTGATCTTCTGTGAATGACCTTTGCCTTGTTTTATGATGACACAATAAAGCTTGATAAATGGATTCTTGGAGTTGGCTATGGTTTTTGTGCCCAGACGCATTACAATAGGTATATATTTTCAGATCTAAGCAGAGTCTTTGCCAGGTTTGGGGATAACACTAATTAGGGCTTTATTAGTTTCTACAGGTACTTAACCCCCCTAGCGGTAATACCGAGTGTGACTCGGGGTGGGAAAAGAAAGCAAAAAGCGGTAACCCCGAGTCACACTCGGGGTAACTTTGAGGGTCCCCTTTACCTTATCCCCGCGCTCCAGCGGCGATCGCACGATCCCGCTGTGATGGCGGGGCACTTCTCCGTCGGGGGGCCTGGCCGGGCTGGAAATTTAAAAGCAGATCACGGAGTAATCTTTTAAATACCGCCCGGGTCCCCACCACCCCGCTGCACGCATCTACAGTTAGATGCGATACACCATGCAGGATTTCCGCATGGTGCATCGCATCTAACTGCAGATGCAATCACCAATAGTAAATCCAGGGGGTGATGCCAGCGGAGATTTCCTGCTGGCAGCACCCCCGGAATCTACTGCAGCTGCTCTCCTGCTCGCATCACCCGGAGGCTGATCTCCTGGTGATGCGAGCAGGAGAGTGAGCGGGGTAGGGACATCCCCACCACATCACCTGGAGATCAGCCTCCAGGTGATGCGAGCAGGAGAGTGAGCAGGCGGGGACATCCCCACCGCATCTACCGGCAAGATGTGTGACATCTTCCGGGTGATGCGGTGGAGTGATGGATTCTGGGGGCGGGAAATTTAAAAGCAGATTACTATGTAATCTGCTTTTAAATTTCTTTTACAGTGAAATACACACAATAACACATAATAAAAGTACAAATACACATTTAAGTGCACCAAGCATCATTGCCCAGTGCCCTGATTTACATTTTGCCCACTATTAGCCCTGACCTTGATCTGACCTTTTGATCACTTATAACTCACTTCCTGAATGTATCATTTCATCACTTTGTCTTTGACCTTGATTGTTCCTGACTGTTTGCTGGAGACCACATGGCATCCAAACGACATCTCGCCGGCGCAAGCCCTGTTTTGTAGGAATTTGAAAGCAGCGATAGCGATTTGGAGTCCCTTGTGGAATCGAGCGACAGTGATTCACCAGGAAATTTGTCATCGGACAGCGAAAGTGAACTGAGCGACGATTCTGGACCTGTGCACACATGGTGTCCTATTGACCTTGATGCGGACCAGGCAGCACCGGCAAGATTTCCATTTACCGACGCACCGGGATGAAAATTGAGGCTGAATGTGACGGCCCCCTGGCATACCTGAAGTTGTTTTTGACCGATGAAGTTATCGAAAAAATTGTTGCAGAGACAAACAGGTAAGCCGCTCTTGTGTTTGCTAACTTTTTGAATTTTTTTTCTCATTTTTTTTTGCCAACATGTGTGCTGCTCTGTTTGCTAACTTTTTGAAATTTTTTGCTAATTTATTTTGCCAACATGTGTGCTGCTCTGTGCTAACTTTTAAAATTTTGTTATGCCAACATGTATGCTGCTCTGTGTTTGCTAACTTTTTTTAACTTTTTGAAATTTTTTGCTAAATTCTTTTTTTTTTAAGCAAACATATATGCTGCTCTGTGTTTGCTAACATATTACTTGCCACCTTCACACTATAAAAGAACATATCCTAAAATACATTTTTTATTTTGTTTTATGCAGGTACGCTGGACAACAACAAGGTGCTCCACACCTGAGGTTTGCAAGAAGCAGAA
>NC_092859.1:63666743-63686427 GCF_032062135.1 Pyxicephalus adspersus
GAAGATTTTCAGGCATCTAGTTGAGCAGTGCCTATGGAATGCCTACATTCTGTACAAAAAAAATCAGAGGCCTGTGAATCATTCAGACTTCATTTTGCAAGTTTCTGAATCCATAGTCAAGAACCAGCAAACACCATCAGTGGCTATGAATAGACCTGGACGTCGTGCATCCACCATTGTCAACCCAGAACGCCTGACCGGTCGTCACTTCATTGAATACATCCCACCAACCCAGAAAAAGGCGGCACCTACAAGGATGTGCGTGGTTTGCCGCTCAAAGACCGATGACAAAGGAAGGAAAAAACGCAAGGAAAGCAGGTTTTACTGTCCTGACTGTGATGCTGGGCTTTGTGCTTCACCCTGCTTCAAACTCTACCACACCCGGGATGTTCACTAAAAATGTAAATATTTTTTTTCTAAAATCTGCATTTAATTTATCTTAATATTTATCAATAATATTGCACCCTTGTTAGGAAAATTTCAGTTAGACATTTTTGATAAAAAAAAATTTTTTGATAAATTACACTGTTGTGGTCTATTATTGCATGATTTTTCATAATAATGATTTATATCTATGTATTATATTATAATTTATGATTATAATATAATAAATAAATATAATTATTATACCCGGGAGTTAATCCTAAGAATTACAGGCCCACAATATAAACAAAAATTTCTATGCAAAAAAAAATAGGAATAACTTTTTGCATCAAAAAACTGACAGAATTAGAACGCTGGGGGGGGGGTAAATTTAGTAAGATTTTAAATTAATTATGGTGCACAAATATCACTAGTATGGGTTTCTTTTTCTTTGTATATGTAGCCATGAGTTCACATTATAAGATTTTTACATATTATTCATTGAATCCAATGAATTTTAAATCAATGAGTTCCAATAAGCACTATTTATTAAATTTTATTTTATGTATTTACTCTCCATTTACATTATGTAATAATTATAGATAATTAATTATAGGGTATTAATAGGTATTAAGGGATACAAACTAGTGTTATTAATAATGGACATTACACAAATAAGTTAGGTAAATATTAGACAATTTAATCAAATATTAGGGATGAGCGAGAAGGTCTCTGACAGTCTCACAAAATTTTCCTCGAACTACAGATGAGTCTGTAAAATTTCGGCGAACTGATTTCGTGAATGCCATTAAAGTCAAAGGACCGACTTTAAACATTAATAGAAAAGCCCCTATACATGTTAGAACCACCAAACTGACTAGGTATGACTAGGAGAACAGTGGCAACAAGGGACAAATACAGAAATTCCAAAAGACTTTGTGGTTTTCCAGAAAACGGCAGGCAAAGTGACATCAGGCAAATAGAATTTTTGACAGACAGTGTCTAGAAGGCAGCATAAACATTAGGACATTGAGAAAAGGTGAATTCAACCCACTAGCAACATTTTCTGCCGTATTTAATATTTAATTTATATAGCTGCATAATATGTTTACACTAAATAAATCCTGTTTATTAATATAATAATTGCTAGCTGGCATCATGATCTGGATGACGTGTTAGGAATGCCACCCATAAAGTTGTGGACAAGTAGCGCAGTGACATTAGGCAAAAGGATGGAGGACCAGAGACGGAGCCTGGGTCAGGGAGAGCAGTAGCAGTGTGTGGCCTCTGGTCAGCTATCGCCAGGGTAACCACATTGGTAAGTGTCATGGAGAGCTGGGTGTAGTGCATCATCAATGCCACCCATAAGTGTGTAATACAATTTTTGTGAATGAAGTACTGACAGGCGGCAGGAGCAGGAGGAGGCGGCGGGTCCTTAGACGGAGCCAGGACCACATTGGTAACTGGCATTTAGAGCTGGGTGTAGTGCATCGTCAATGCCACCCAGAAGTGTATAATTTTAGTGAATGGAGTACTGACAGGCTGTGACAAGTTATCCACATTTATGTGCTTCCACGACCAAGCTGAGGGGAGTAAGCCAATTATATATAGTGGGCCGATGTCTAAAATGCCATTCAAATCTGCAAAAACACCCTGAAGGGATGGAAAAGCAAGAAAATCTTTGGCTCAAAGTGGATTTGGCCCTGGATCACCAGTGATAGCTTAACAGATCCTCCTTTATCGCGCAGCTGAAATCTAATCGCCTTAATTGGCAGATTCGCGACCCCTATTGCTCATTATTATCAAGGCAGGAATCCGGCTGGCAGTGAGGCGGCGAGCGTACGAGCACACTCGACTCCAGACCGCGGGAAACCGCTCGCTGGAAGCCCGAAAGTACGCGCGACCAGCAAGCGCGGATTTCATTGATAAATTAGGCCCAGAGCATGTAGCGCATTGGTAACTAGCATCTAGAGCTGGGTGTAGTGGGCCCTGAGATGGAGCATGGACTGCATTGGTAACTGGCATCTAGAGCTGGGTGTAGTGCATCGTCGGTGCCACCCAAAAGTGTACAATGATTGGAGTACTGACAGGTGGCAACAGGAGGAGTAGGCGGTGGGCCCTGAGATAGAGCTTTGACCACATTGGTAACTGGCATCTAGAGGTAGGTGTAGTGCATTGACAATGCCACCCACCCAGAAGTGTGTAATACAATTTTAGTGAATGAAGTACTGACAGGCGGCAACAGCAGGAGGAGGAGGCGGTGGGCCCTGAGACGGAGCGGGGAACGCATTGGTAACTGGCATCTAGAGCAGAGTGAAGTGCATCATCAATTCAACCCTAAAGTGTACAATTTTAGTGAATGGAGTACTGACAGGCGGCAGCAGCAACAGCAGGTGGAGGACGAGGCGGTGGGCCCTGAGAAGGAGAGCGGACCGCATTGGTACCTGGCATCTAGAACTGGGTGTAGTGCATCATCAATGCCACCCAGAAGTGTACAATTTTAGTAAATGGAGTACTGACAGGCAGCAGCAGGAGGACGCGGTGGGCCCTGAGATGGAGCGTGGACCGTATTGGTAACTGGCAACTAGAGCTGGGTGTAGTGCATTGACAATGCCACCCACCCAGAAGTGTCTAATAAAATTTTAGTAAATGGCGTACTGACAAGCGGCAGCAGCAGCAGCAGGAGGAGGAGGCGGTAGGCCCTGAGAAGGAGCCAGGACCGCATTGGTAACTGGCATCTAGAGCTGGGTGTAGTGCATCATCAATGCCACCCAGAAGTGTACAATTTTAGTGAATGGAGTACTGACAGGCGGCAGCAACAGCAGGAGGATGAGGCAGTGGGCCCTGAGACGGAGCGGGGACTAAATTGGTAACTGGCATCTAGAGGTGGGTGTAGTGCTTTGACAATGCCACCCACCCAGAGGTGTGTAATACACTTTTATTGAATGGAGTCATGACAGGCGGTAGCAGCAGCAGGAGGCGGTGGGCCCTGAGATGGAGCGGGGAAAACATCTAGAGCTGGATGTAGTGCATTAACAATGCCTCCCACCCAGAAGTGTGTAATATAATTTTAGTAAATAGAGTACTGACAGGTGGCAGCAGCAACAGCAGGAGGAGGAGGAGGCGGTGGGCCCTGAGAAGGAGAGCCAACCGTATTGGTAACTGACATCTAGAGCTGGGTGTAGTGCATCATCAATGCCACCCAGAAGTGTACAATTTTAGTGAATAGAGCACTGACAGGCGGCAGCAGCAGCAGGAGGAGGAGGGGGTGGGCCTTGAGATGAAGCGTGGACCGCATTGGTAACTGGCATTTGGAGCTGGTTGTAGTGCATTGTCAATGCCACCCAAAAGTGTACAATTTTAGTGAATGGAGCACTGACAGGCAACAGTAGCAGGAGGAGGTAGTGAGCCCAGAGATGGAGCATGGACCGCATTGGTAACTGGCATTGAGAGCTGGTTGAAGTGCATCATAAATGCCACCCAGAAGTGTACAATTTTAGTGAATAGAGCACTGACAGGCGGCAACAGCAGGAGAAGGAGGCGGTGGGCCCTAAGACGGAGCGGGGACTGCATTGGTATCTGGCATCTAGAGCTGGGTGAAGTGCATCATCAATGCCACCCAGAAGTATACAATTTTTGTGAATAAAGCACTGACAGGCGGCAGCAGCAGCAACAGGAGGAGGTGGTGGGCCTTGAGACGAAGCGTGGACCGCATTTAAAACCGGCATCTAGACCTTGGTGTAGTGCATTGACAATGCCACCCACCCAGAAGTGTGTAATACAATTTTAGTGAATGAAGTACTGACAGGCGGCAACAGCAGGAGGAGAAGGCGGTGGGGCCTGAGAAGGAGCGGGGAACGCATTGGTAACTGGCATCTAGAGCAGAGTGAAGTGCATCATCAATTCAACCCTAAAGTGTACAATTTTAGTGAATGGAGTACTGACAGGCTGCAGCAGCAACAGCAGGTGGAGGAAGAGGCGGTGGGCCCTGAGAAGGAGAGCGGACCGCATTGGTAACTGACATCTAGAGCTGGGTGTAGTGCATCATCAATGCCACCCAGAAGTGTACAATTTTAGTGACTAGAGCACTGACAGGCGGCAGCAGCAGCAGGAGGAGGAGGGGGTGGGCCTTGAGATGGAGCGTGGACTACATTGGTAACTGGCATTTAGAGCTGGTTGTAGTGCAACGTCAATGCCACCCAGAAGTGTACACTTTTAGTGAATGGAGCACTGACAGGCAACAGCAGCTCAAGGAGGCAGTGGGCCCAAAGATGGAGCATGGACCGCATTGGTAACTGGCATTGAGAGCTGGTTGAAGTGCATCATAAATGCCACCCAGAAGTGTACACTTTTAGTGAATAGAGCACTGACAGGCGGCAGCAGCAGCAACAGAAGGAGGTGGTGGGCCCTGAGACGGAGCGTGGACCGCATTGAAAACTGGCATCTAGACCTTGGTGTAGTGCATTGACAAAGCCACCCACCCAGAAGTGTGTAATACAATTTTAGTGAATGAAGTACTGACAGGCGGCAGCAACAGCAGCAGGAGGAGGAGGAGGTGGGCCCTAAGATGGAGCGGGGCTGCATTGGTAACTGGCATCTAGAGCTGGGTGTAGTCCATCGTCAATGCCACCCAGAAGTGTGTAATACAAATATCTGAAATTTGTGAGGGGCCAGACCAAAATGTTTTGTGCACCAGCACTGTTGCTGTGGTCTGTGCTGCCGGAAGCAGCAGGAAGGTAGACGATAATGCTAGTTTGCATCATGAAGTGAATGATATGAATGGCAACCCTCAATCTTACAATACTTAGCTGAAAAATTAGGCAAAGGTAATAGTACCTATCAGTGTGGCAGTACTAGGGATTTTCATCTGTAGTTTGTCGGCCTCCTGGAAGCAGCAGAAATGTAAAGTATATTGCTAGCTGACAGGGTGTTGGTGATAGGCAGCCACAGACTCAGCACAGGAGCAGTGTTGGTTCACAAAGGCATTTTAGTTGGCCAGTGAGTACTTGTGTCAGTCAAGTGACATCTGCAGTGGGGATATGATAGTTGTTAGTAACCCACCTTTTGTTCATTTTCAAAAAGGTGGGGAGATTGACATTTTCCGGCGAGAGTCGTGATCGGTTGCCCGTGACCAATCCGCTAGCGGCACTGAAAGTTCTTTCAGACAGAACACTGGATGCCGGGCAAGAAAAAAGCTTGATTGCATACTGTGCCAAATGCGGGCAGATTTCAAGCCTGTTGACCCAAAAATGAATGGCGTCTCTACTGTCAGGACAGGCATCCTCCTCATAACTGCTGTTGTCAACACCACCACCAGCCAGAAAAGAGCAAACATAATCATGTACCATGCGCTTCATCCATTCTGATGTTAATCTTAAGCACTGAAATATCTGTATTTTTTATAGTAGAACAGAAATTTTTCTGTACCAAACTGACTTCTGTGGTAAATAGCAGGAGGTATCAAAGACTGAAATATCTCTATTTTTTTAGAGTAGGAGAGACATTTTTCTGTAGCAAACTGGCTTTTTTCTAAATAGCAAAAGAGGTTTCAAAGACTGAAATATCTGTATTTTTTTAGAGTAGGACAACAATTTTTCTGTAGCAAACTGACTTCTTTGGGACATAGGAACAGGTAGCATCAAAAACTGCTATATCTCTATATATACATAAGGCTTCTAACTTGTCCCTGTCACAATCCATGTCTCTCCCTTTTTCTATCATTCACACAAAACACAAGATGGAGTGACTAACCCCTCCCTACTTCCCAGTATATATGCCTGTATTCAGATCTCTCCTGAATTGGCTGCTGGGCCTTGCTGTGCATCCTGGGAGTAAATGATTCGCTCACAGCCGCGATTCTTGCCAGAAATAGTGGGCGTTACCGCCCCCTGCTTTTTCTCTCGTTCATTCAGCAAAAACACGACCTCCTGGCGAATCACAAGGCCGTTTTCGCTTGAATGTTCGGTAAGCGAGAAAGGCCCGATTTGCAGCGAGATCGTTCCCTATCAAATATGTCTTCTTTTCCAATCATGATTGATTATAAGCTGCACCTTGAAGTCACTCTTCTGCATTTTGTTCTGTTCCTGCTGTATCCAATGAACAATCTATGAGAGAAAGGCTCCTAGTTGTCAACTTGTACCCAATATACATATGTAAGTTTAGATTTCTATTCATTTTTTGAATCTTTATCTCTTTGAAATATCAATTAAATTGTATAACTGATGTAGTGTGAAATGATTGATTTACAAGGTATAATATAAAAATGTGTTGGAATATCATTACTGTAATATTATTATTGTATTTGTAGATCTCCAAAGAAGAAGATTTCCACCTATACATATGTTATATATCATGTAGGCCACATCCCTTATTAAACCCAGAAAAATAGAATATACGCTGAAGAACAACAATTTTTGTAGCAGGATTTTTTAGACCAATATCAACAACATATATTAGAAAAAAACAACAACTTTTATTAATATTTAAATTACAAGGCTCATTTCCAGTACATAAAACAAAAATTAAAACCATTATTAACCACAATAGTCTCTCCTTTCAGAGTGTCCCTGTGGGATACATTCTGGGTAAATTCTCTACGCGTTTCGCGGAAATATCCGCTTCCTCAGGAGAGAGAATCTACAACCATAAAGAAATTACATTATCATCAATTAAATTATTACTACATTAACAGAAAATACATTAAACTAAACATATTATACATCAATGTACCTGATGCTTGTTTTCTTAGCAACACTCTCGGTTAGGATTAGTAGTGCGGAACAGATCGGTAGTCATGGCAGTGAAGCTGTTACATGTTTTGCTCTGGTATCAATCTGGTATCAAGATAAATATGATAACATTTTAAATTATCCATCTTTCTACATGTTTATTAATTCCTAATAGCCCAATATTGCCCACTTTGTATGGATTCCAAGCAATGTTGCAAAACCATGCTCCAGGCCCCGTTGCCAAACAACTTAACTGTGATGCCGACCAATTAATTTATAATCGGTTATACAACATGCATATCTCTTTACATTCATGCCACGATATGGTTAATATTATCATAGTTAAAACCACCACAGTGTTATTGTGGTAACCAACCCATATTTAATCATTTTTCACCACTTTGTACACATTCACTGGGGTTAGCAACTCACTTTAAATCACATCTAGTTGTTATTACAATTTTAAAGTCCTAAGGTTTATTGCTATTTCTATTAGTCCCATCAGGTACATAAATACTGCTTTAACAACAAAGAAAAAACCATAAACAATGCACAAATTACAATAAATGTCATTACATTATATATACAAAAATTGATTAGTTAATGCATGCCATTGTATGACAATTTTAATAGCCATTGCAAATGTCATTATTTCTTAATTACATTATTATTATTATACAGTGCCATCATATTATGCAGTGCTGTACAAAGTCTATAGTAATGTCACTAACTGTCCCTCAAAGGAGTTCACAATCTAATGTCCCTACCATAGCCATATGTGATTAATGTAGTCTAAGGTCAATTGTTAGAGAGAAGCCAATTAACCTAACTGCATGTTTTTGGGGTGTGGGAGGAAACCCACGCACACACGGGGAGAACCTGTAAACTCCATGCAGATAATGTCCTGGCTGGGGATCGAACCTGGGACCTAGCGCTGCAAAGGCCGGAGTGCTAACCCCTGAGCCACCCTGCTGCCCGTATACTATTTTATCTCAATGGTGAATATCAAATTACAAGATATTACCATAGTAGAATGGTAAAATATTTTTTCTACTTTTTCTTTCTTTCCTTCCTTCTTTCTTTCCCATTTCCATATTGCCCTTACTGTTACTATAGATAAGGTTTGAAACTTAATACCTCATTTAAGCCTGGATATTGGTTTGCTTTCAAAGAATAAATCCATGGGATTCAGGGATGCCCTACTGTCAGTTTTTTATTGACTTCCGTGTTACTGTTAGAAGGATTGTCCTAACCACCAGTGTAACAAAAAATAGTTAAGAAAGAAAATTAGAGGTAAATATAAAATTGTTAGTTGTCACAAGAATAGGAGAGAAATCTTCCAATGGAACACCCATTATTTTTATTATCATTATTATCATTATTAATATTATTATTAAGCAGGATTTATATAGCGCCAACATATTACGCAGCACTGTACATTAAATAGGGGTTGCAAATAACAGACGAATACAGACAGTGACACAGGTAGAGAGGACCCTCCCCCTAGGACCTTACAATCTAGTAGGTGGGGAAATTAGCACACAATAGGAGGGGAGATAGGTAGTGGAGGGAAGTATTGACGGTTTCAAAAGACAGAAGATGCGTAGGCAAATGGGTTTTGAGTGCTCTTTTAAATGAGCAAACAGTAGGAGCAAGGCGAATAGGATGAGGAAGACCATTCCAGAGAATTGGGGCAGCTGTAGAAAAGTCTTGTTGCCGTGCATGTGATGAGGGTATGAGTGAGGAAGTCAGTTGTAGGTCATCGGAGAAGCGAAGAGAGCGGTTGGGGGAGTATTTTTTTTAACTAGGTCAGAAATGTAAGTGGGACAAGAACTGTGGAGGGATTTGAAGGCAAAGCACAGGAGCTTGAATTTGATTCTAATGGAAGAAATGGAAATGGAAGCCAGTGTAGAGAACTGCAAAGAAATGCAGCAGAAGAGGAGCGGTGGGAAGTATGGAGTCTTGTTGCAGCGTTCATAATAGATTGAAGAGGAGAGAGTCAGGTTAGTGGAATACCAGGGAAGAGGATGTTACAGTAGTCTGGACAAGAGCTAAGAGCGTGTACAAGGAGTTTGGTGGTCTCAGGGGACAGGTAGGTGTGGATTGTGGAGATGTTGAGTGGGTGAAAGTGTCAGGACCTGGAAATGTTCTGAATATGGCGGGTAAATGAGAGGGCAGAATCAAAGGTGATGCCAAGATAACGTGCCTGAGGGGAGGGACAAATAACAGTGGTATTAACAGTTAAAAATATGTCAGGGGGATATTTGGAATTTGAAGGTGGGAAGATGAGTTCTGTTTAATCCATGTTGAGTTTCAGGAATCGGTCAGTTATCCATGATGATATGGCTGACAGGCAGCATGAGATTTATCCAGGACTGAAGTGGACAAATAAGGAGTGGACAGATAGATTTGAGTGTCATCAGCATACAGATAGTACTGTAAGCCAAGAGAGGGTTTGAGACTACCAAAAGAGGAGGTGTACAGAAAAAAAAAGAACCGGTCCAAGGACTGACCCTTGGGGAACACCAACAGGGAGGAGGGTGGGAGAGGAGGAATTACCATTGAAAGAAACTTGAAAGAAGCAGTCAGACAGATAGGAAGCAAACCAAGAGAGAACAGTGTCACTGATACCAATGGAGCGCATGATTTGTATTAGAAGGGGGTGATCAACAGTGTCAAAAGGAGAGGAAAGATCAACATAAATGTCTAAGAGGAGATGTTCTTCACACTGGAAAGACTTTCTCATACACATTGGCCCTGATTTATTAACCACCCAGGCAGTTAGCCCGACCCTGGTTTGGGGTAAGTAAACCTGCTACAATGGTTTACCACAAACCAGGGTCGGGGTAGCTAAAAGTATAAAAATGCATTACAGTGCAATCCGATTGTCATACAACATTGTATGACAATCGGATTACAACTGAAAAAAAATACTTACCTTGTCCCCGCAGCTCCTCCGGAGACGTGTTCTCTCTTCAGTCTTCTCCCGGCGTGTGTAGTGACAATCCTTGGGGTTTCCCAGTGACGTCGCTGCATGTGTCGGTGCGGGTGGGAGGCGGGGCGGGAAATTCAAATCACTTTGCATTGAACTCAATACAAAAAAGCTGCATTGAACTCAATACAAAAATTGAGTCCAATACAAAGAAATCTTTATATAATATATATATATATATTTATATATATATATATATATATAATTGTATTATAGATATATATAATATATAAGCTACTATACAGTTACATGACATTATACACTAATTTTTTAATTTTTTTAATATTTGTTTTATAAAAAAAAATTATATTATTAGATTTATAAAATTTTGGACATATTTCAGTGAGTTATGCAGTAATTCAGTTAAATATTAGTAATTATTGAGTAATTTGGTGAATTATAGCCTACAATCTAAAATAAATTTCCATGCAAAAAATTTAACACTTTTTGCTTGGAAGTACGGAAGTACGGAAGTTCGGCGTGTTGATTAGGTATATTTTATCTATATTTTATCTGCATAAATATGGAAATTATATTCCTATCAATGCATATAGATATTCAATTAAAGAAGGTTCATGCACAAATAATAGCTAGTCATTCAAACAGTTTAATAAGAAAACAAGGTAAGACAAAATACACAGCAATATTATCAGATATTTAAAAATATAGGAACATGAATCAATGTCGCATATATATATATATCATATGAACATCAAGTTGTTAGTAGTTTATGTCGGGATTCCATTAACCTTGCCAAATTCTTCCGTTGTAACCTGAGTAGCCGAGTTAAATATATAATCATTCCTATCATTGTTAGTAGAAGTATGCCTTGTATTGCTAAGAACCCTTTAATTCCCAATTCTAACCCGGTATTTGTAAGAACAATACTATAGTCCCCATCATGCAACAATTCATTCAACCGGGTCCTTGTTTTATTCATGGTGTTACTAATTTGGATTACGTGTGTGTCTTTCCTTGCTAACAATTGCTGGAGATTCAAGGAGAGAGACTCTATTTGGACATCAAATATTGGGAGATAAGGTTCCGGGTTTGGAATATCAGGGATACTATCAACTATATATTCTTCCCTGACAATGGGGATAGGGGTAATGACTGTGTCCCCGATGATGGTGTACTCTTGTGGAATAAAGCATAAATTGGAATAGGGTATCGGACATGACTGACCCCCATAGAGAAAAGACTTCTGGTTTGTGACTACACAGTACATCCCCTCCATGTTATATGTCACTCTGGACTTTGGTGTCCTCCATCTCACCAGTTGCACTGGGCAGTTGGTGTCCATATATGCGGTGGACTGGCCTGGCCATCCCGGCTTTGGTTCTGGCCCCCCCTTCTGGGTGCCATCTCTCTCATCGCTCAAGCCACAAACTGGTGTGTCTATATCGAACACATCACAGCGACATAGGTACCGATTGTCTTTTACTGTGCAGCAGGCCGTATGAGGAGCTTTCCATCTTCCTTGGACCTGTACTAAAAGTTCTGGGAGGTTCAGTCTCTCCTTGTATATGTCATTTTCCAGGTAGCCAAGGGAATGTATGGCGGCCAGTTTGTCATAGACATCGTCTTGCATGTCAAAGACTGGCAGTGACATTGTGAAGGACACATAGAGTAAGTCTTGTTGTGAACATGGGGGTTGTCTCTTTAAGCACTCGAACGGGCCTCTATTTGGGTGTGGTGTCACTATCCCTAAATTTCAGATTGTGGAGACTGGCACTGGTTGGCATCTGTCTCCCATACTTACATTCATTCCACCACTATTTTTAGTGTGAGTACAATACCATCGAGTTAGGTCATTATCCCTCAGGATATCAGGGATTCTGCCCGTCTGTATATCCCGGAGGAAACTACTAACTTTGGTTAGGACAAAATCCCCATATGCCGTACATATAACTTCTCTCCCTATACTATTATCCTTAGCTCGCTGGTTGTTCACATCTATTATCTCATTAATCTTTTCCTGCGTTTTAGCGAAAAGTTGGGCAATGTCTTGCATATTGTAGATAGTGAATCTCTCCTCGTTAGCCAAGCCTTCAATACCCTGCAGAACAGGTTTCAAGATTTGCTGTCCCTCTCTTTGCTCAAAGTTTCCGAGATGTCTGCGAATGGCAGTCAAATCGGCCCGATTCCAAATAGACATTCCAGAACCGAAGACACCTGGGATAGATCCTATCATATTGTCTAAACTACGTGTCTTCCTGGAACTGTTTTCCTGGAAAGAGAGGTCCTGTGCAGCAACAGGGTCTTGAGTGCGGCTGGCATGTGAAGCAATTAGGTCTATTAACAAGGCGGTATAAAACAAGGATACATTAGACTTCACACATGATCCAAATTCTGCCATGTTCCATCTGGACAAATTTACAACTACCGGGACATAAATGAATTTAACATTATTGATCAGGGTACCGGGAATAGAAGTGGCTGTGAGACCGCTAGCAGGTCCTGGCCGTATGGACGGGCACTCCATAGGTTGAGGGCTGGTATACACCTCAGGAGTAATTGGGGTTGGAGTTGTGTTCATAGGCCTAGGAGTGCTAGGTTTTGGGGACACGTGCAATGATATTTTTCCCGGTACATACAGTGGATTAATCTCTGCTTTACTGCATCAAACTGGTACATCGGAATAAGAAAAGCATATATCCATTCCCCTGCATCTGCCAGGCGTACTTCTCTTATTATGAGAGACCCATTGGGAAAAGCGTGTACTCTTTGTCCATAATTGGTGGAGTTCCCTTGAGTCCCTTGATTCCAGGCTTTGTCTTTGTCAGCTGGACCCCACCATGACACGCTTCCCCCATCAGTTCCTATAACTGCCACGGGTAATACTACACTTTGTCCCTCCACCCCATACACAGGATTCTCTTCGATGGTCACTCTGATGTTTGGTTCTTTGTGTTCTCCATGACCAACTTGGAGTAGCGCGATGAGGATGATTAACCCCAGGGAGATCTTCATTCTGCAACGGAGAGAAAATAAATTATTAAGCTTGTTGTATTCCTTTGAAGAGTTTTAATTGGTTTGCATGTACCCATTTATCCTGAGCCTTTTTGCCTTCCATTATCCTGACTTTATACACTGAGGGGCTTAATTTATCGATAATGGTGAATGGCCCCCTCCACTTACGGCTTAGGTTGTTATCCTGGGGACGAAAATCTAACAACATGACCTTGTCCCCCACTGTCCATACACAATCTCTCACTCCTCTGTCAAAATATGCTTTAGCTCTTATCTGACTCTTACCCAAGTGTATGGCGGCAAATAGATGTATTTCTCTTAGAGCCTGGGCAAGCTTTAAGAGATACTGGTCCATTGATAGTCGATCAATGGTAGGGGTATGCAGCTCAATCCACAGATGCTCTGGTCTCATTTGTCTACCGGAAATTACTTCAAAGGGGGTTAATTTGGTGGCTGATGAAGGTGTGGCTCTAATGGCCATGGCCAGCAAGGGTAACAGGTTGTCCCAATTCTTCCCATTAATATTGACAAATTTCTTCAGCATGGTTTTTATTTGTCGGTTGGCTCTTTCCACTTGTCCAGAGGATTCTGGGTGGTAGGGAATGTGGAACTTTTGTTCCACCCCCAGCATCTGTAGGCAGTTCTGCATCACCTTTCCAGTAAAGTGGGATCCCTGATCTGATTCTATCGTGCTTGGTAAGCCCCATCTACTAAATACTTGTTCAATTAATATTCTTGCCGTGACTTGGGCGGTATTACATTTTGCTGGGAACATTTCTACCCATTTTGAAAACATATCTGTCACCACCAAGACATATCTATTATTTTTAGAGGTAACAGGTAATGGTCCCATGTAATCAATCTGTAGGGTTTTCCATGGACCTTCTTTCAAGCGTATTCTCATGGGAGCATTAACTTTTCTTAATGGTGCGTTTACTTGGGCACAGATTATGCAGTTCTCACAGTATTGTTGCACATCTGATAGCATATTCGGCCACCAGCCTATACTGCGGAGTCTCTCATACGTCTTTTCTGCCCCTTGATGACCACCAGTAGGCAGGTCATGAACCAAATAGATCATTTGATCTCTGTAAGTTTCTGGTACTACCCATGTCAGTTCTTCCCCATTGTGGAAAAGTATTTTCTGGTCCTCTGACAAAATGAGACTTTTTAGGTGCTTACGTAGGATGTTCTCCTCTGATATTTCAAAGCTTTCTTTCTTTAGATAATCTATGATCTCTTTGATCTTGTCATCTTGTTTTTGAAGCTCTGAAATATCGGGTACCTGCACTGTAGACTTTGTTAAAGCACAAACATTGGAGCACATGTCTGGGTCCTGTAGATCTGTGAGTTCTGGAATTATCCAGATCTCCCCCCCTTGGGCTCCATGTTTGGCTAAGTGGTCTGCTTTTTCGTTCTGTTCATGATAAGGAGAGTGAGGTGCATGACTTCTTACCTTACATACCCATGGTCTGATTTGTCTCTTTTGCACTAATTTAACAATGTACTTCAACAGCCTAGCGTGTTTCAATGGAGACCCATCAGATGTTATGTATTGGTGCGTGTGCCAAAAGGGTAAGAATTCTGTAAGCGCATTGCATACCCATGCTGAATCTGAGTATAATACGATTTCCTGGTCTTCTGGTGTTACTTCTAAAGCATGCGCAATGGCTGCCATCTCAGCATATTGGGCTGATTTAATCTGACAGGCTCGTGCTATGGAGGTGGAGTTATTTTGTGGATCCACGACATACACCCCAAACCCTGCATGAGGAGAGCCCTCCTCATAAAAACATGAGCCATCTGTAAAAATTTGGATGGCCCTTTCAGGGCTTTGGCTCTCTTTTGGCAATGGTCTGAAGAACTGATGCAAATCTGTTTTAGGGCTGATATCACATTCGTGGGCCACTCCCATGTAAATTAAGCCATGGGCTTGGGTGGATGGATTGGGAGTATGTTTTACTGTGATATCTCGGTCCTGCAGTAGCAGGGCCCAATGTGCCAATCTGGCATTGGATACCTGCCCATCTTTGACTCTGTCTGTGAGTAGAAATTTCGTGGGTGTATGTGTGGTATGGAGAATTATTGGATTCAAACCAATGACATATGTAAAATGTTTAACTGCCCAAAAGGTTGCCAGGAGGTGTTTTTCACACAGAGAGTACTTCATCTCTACTGTAGAGAGTAGTTTAGACGCGTAAGAGATGGGTCTTAACTGCCCATGTATTTCCTGTGACAGGACAGCAGACAGGGCTGTCTCTGATGTAGCAGTCTCTATGTGAAATGGCCATTGGTAATTGGGGTTGGCTAGTGCAGGGGCTTGAGCTAATGCTTCCTTGAGAGCCTGTACTGCATTGGTGTGTTGTTCAGTCCATATCCATTGGGTATCCTTTTTCAGAAGGTCATACAGTGGGCTAGATGTCTGTGCAAATTCTGGGATAAATGCCCTAGAATAATTCACTAGCCCTAGAAAGGATCTTAATGTAGGGATACTCACTGGTAGAGGTAAATTTAAAATTGCTTTTACCTTTTCCTTGGAGATTGTCCTACCCTTGGATGTAACCGTGATTCCCAGGAATGACACAGATTCTTGTAGTAGCTGTGCCTTGGTGGGGTTGCACTTTAACCCGGCTTTCTTCAGGACCTCCAGTAGTTCATCCAGTAGTCGTAAATGATCCTCCTTATTGCTTGTGGCTAAAAGCAAATCGTCCACGTACTGAAAAAGATTCTTGGGTGCAGAAAAATTAGCTACAATATCTCGCATGGTGGCATGGAAAAGGGAAGGGGAGTTATGGAAGCCTTGTGGGAGGCAGACAAATGTGTATTGTATTCCCAGAAAGGTAAACGCAAATTTATATTGGCACTCTTCTGAAAGGGGAAGAGACCAAA
The DNA here is from genome assembly GCF_032062135.1 of Pyxicephalus adspersus. Classification (NCBI taxonomy): domain Eukaryota; kingdom Metazoa; phylum Chordata; class Amphibia; order Anura; family Pyxicephalidae; genus Pyxicephalus; species Pyxicephalus adspersus. The sequence goes on from NC_092859.1 coordinate 63,682,689, forward strand.
ACCCATTTGAGATGTCTAGGACAGTGAAATATTTATGTTCTGGGTTAAGCATACTTAGTACATCCGGGACTGAAGCCACTGTGGGTGCACAACTCGGGGTGACCTTATTCAACTTCCGGTAATCAATGGTCAACCTCCATGAATTGTCCCCTTTCCTGATGGGCCAAATTGGCGCATTGTTGGTGGACATACACACTCTGATTACACCTTGATCTAATAGGGAATCAATGGTGTCTTTGAGGTAACTGATGGCTTCTTGCGGAAACGAATATTGTTTCTGTGGAGGGGGGTAAGGTCCTGTGACATGAATCAATTTGTCCACCCTGCCACAATCATGTTTATGTTTAGCGAAAGCATCTTGGTGCTTGGCTAAAATGGGCCGCAGTAATTCTTGCTCGGCATGGTCTTTTGTAATGACTGATAAGTCATATTTGGTGTCATTCAGCTTTATGGCTGCAATGGAATGAGAATCAGGAATAACCACTGGATTACTCTGATCAGTGGGAAGACCCTGCAGTAACAACAGATTTGACATGTCAATAATGCATCCATTTGGATTCAAAAAGTCAGAGCCTAGAAGGCTTGTTCTGTTGGGTAGAGGCATTAGAGCTAATTGTTGTTTTACTGCTAATTGCCCAATTCGGATATCCAAAGGCTTTGATAATGCACACTCTACATTGTGCCCCGCAAAGCTTTGTAAATGTAGTGGCTTTCCTGAGGACAATGGAGAGAAAATGGGTTGTTCTTCATGTAAAATGGAAATTGCAGCCCCAGTATCAATAACCATGGTGTATGTTTGATCTGTTATTAGTGCTCGTACCTGAGGGCGCCCACACCTATCTAAAGAAATAGGGGCTATGATTCTCGGGCCAGGTGCTAGTCACTGCTGATGCTGGGTTGAAGGGGCTAATTTCATATCACCCTCTGAGGACATCTGTAATGCCCTAAGTTGTTGCCGCAATTGTGCATATGTGGGGGCATCTTGTATTTTCTCTTTTCCCTTGGTTCCTGCTCCTTGTCCACAATATTCCCTACTCCTAGGGGTAGGCTTTCCCCTAAACCCTCTACCTCGAGATGGTGTTCCTCGGTTCCAGTTAGGATTATACGGAGGACTATAAACCTCTGGGTGAGAAAGGGGACCTTCTACAGTGGTAGCTTTTCCCTGTAGGGCTGCTACCTTTCTGACTATGTGTCTTTCTTCTTTTTCTTTAAGCCTATACTGTCTGAATGCCTGTATGGCCTGGAAGGACCTGCGGATTATACCTACGATTTCCTCATAGGTCTGTTTCTTGAGGTCTATTAAATGTTCACACTTTGCCCGAATTACAGGATGGGCATTCTGGATGAGAAGACTTTTATATTCTAGATCTTCTCGGGTGGCCTTTGAATTATTTGTATTATAGGCTGCCCATAACCTATTTGCATACACCAGAGGGTTCTCCTCATTCTGTTGTTTAATTTGGTACGCTACCATTAACCCTACGGCTGTTGGGTTAATCACATTTTGCAGCTCCTCTATGGTTTGCTGATAACTCCCTTTGCCCTCCTTAATGAGATCTGGCAAAGCATTCCAGGTGTGGGGATCAATAGTTAATTGTAATACCTTCACCTGGTCACTAGGATTCATTACGCCCAAAAGCGCACACCTCTGTTGTACGTTCGTGGCATGGGATGTAATATGCTCCTGTGATTTAAATTTTCCAATAAACTCTGCCACACTCATGAGTGTTTTTAAAGGCTGAGTATGGTACTCCCTGGAGTTCACCTCTCTACCTTCCTCATCAAACCCCAAAAATGTTTTATCCCCCTCAGGAGAGGAGAATAATCGGGCTCTGCATTGGATGGGCGGGGTAGTTGCCCCAGTGGCTAAGGGGTTTTGATCTGTGCTTGGATCCTGGCCTTTCCCCCCTATGCCATCTCTATTCTCCTGTTGGCCTGCAATTTCTCCCATGGCCACAGGAAAAGGAGCATTCATCTCAAAGGATTCTCCTTCCCAATAATCCTCATATCCGTCCTCTTCCCCCAATTCATATGCACATGTTGGGGCTGTAGCTGTATCCTGGTCCATACTATGAGCTAATGCTGCTTGTCCTTTAAGAATGGAAATAGTTTGTATCAGCTGGGCCTCCCTCTGCCTGCACTTAGTGTGGTCAATGGGTTTGCCTTTTTTAATTTCTGTTATTTGTTCTTGTGTAACTCTGTAAGCACTGGTAATGTGACCACGCTCAGCCTCAGATTTTGCTAATAACTGTTTATATTTGGTTAGTTCCTCTTGAGATGATCTATACTTTTTATTTTGTTCATCATTAGAGGATTTAATCATTTCATTAAGTATAGTAGTGTTATTTACCTGGCTTTGTAAATTCTGGTTCTCTGCTTCTATCTTTATTCTTTTCTCTTCAAAACTTTGCACCAGGTCTTCTAAATTCTTAATTTTAGCACTCATGGCCATGCAGGCTGCATACATGCCTGCCATTGCTATACTTTTCAACTTCTTATTCTTTTTACAGGTCTTGGTTTGTTGGTCAAATAACTCCTGCACATATGACCATGGTGCTTCCTGGCCTTTAGCATCTGAGGCAAACTCATTACTTTTATGCTTAAGCGTGTATGCTGATACAAAACTTTCCAATGTGGACAAGGCAGCCATCTCCCTCAATGTGTGCACTGAATTCACAAATAAGTGGTTGATGTTCCAATACTTTGTAGGTTTACACTACTACAAGGGGAGGAAGCAAACAATGCCTAGTAAGATGTATAATATATATAGGTATACTTACAAGCTACCTTAAATCGCCAACTTGAGTAGTTTTATTAATCCCTGTTCGTTATCACTCAGATAGACAATCCACTCTTCCTCAGACACCTGGTACAGTAACAAAGGCCTACTCCCCCAATGCGTCTTTCTTAGTAAATTAGTCTATGCACGGATCATAGCCGAATAGAAACAAGTCTCACTAACACAATGAGTTTATGTGGAGTAGCACTGATAAGTTTGTTACTTAACAATGGAGGGTGATATCTGCACTCACACCACCACACCACAGAGCTAAGGTACAATTATATTTCCTTCACCAGAGCAATACACTGGACTACTTCTGTGAAGGTCAAAGACTTACTAAGATGTCTCAATTCTGGACTTCTACACACTGCATACAAACACAGTCTCAACCCCAGATAACAATTAATCTTTAGTATTTGACAACATGTATATACCAATCTAGAACAAAAAGGTAATAGCTGATAAAGTTGTGCCCTCTCTAGGCTCAAACTGCTAGCCCAAATTTTACAACACTAATGTTTACCTTTTGTAGAACAAAGACTTGATAGAACAAAAGGGTTTTGCTCACACAGACAACAGCCTAATAAGAACAATGGTCAGCTTTGCATTAAATAGATAACAATGGAGATTGATATCCCTTATCACACCTCCTGCTGGGAACAAAAGAGCTATAGCTGCAAATTTCCCGCCTAAACAAAGTAATAAAACTTCACCATAAGCTGATCATAAAACTAAGATCTTAAAATACAATGGCTCTCTGAACCATGCTCAAATTCTATCAATTTAGAATACTTTTTGTCCCAAAACAAAAATCACAATCTCACTATAAGTACTTTAGTTCAGACCCCAATCAGTCTTATTACTAACTCTATTCACCACTTTCGGTGAAAATTAACATCCACTTATCTCGTGCTTCCTTGAAAACAGCACACAATAGTTCACAGTTTTACAATCCAC
>NC_092859.1:63687779-63696246 GCF_032062135.1 Pyxicephalus adspersus
CAATAATATCTCCGGACACATATCTATACTTATATATATATATATATCTGTATATATATATATATATATATATATATATATATATATATACCTACACACACACACACACACCTATTTACATATTCATAAACTAAACAATTGTTGGGTGCAACAGGCGTTCACGTACGCGTCCCTCGGCGATTCCTATTTATGTCAGTGCATGCGCCCGTCGACGGGGGTCGTAGCCGGAAATTCAAATATTTTGTATTGGATTCAATACAAAGTCCTGTATCCAATCCAATACAAAATAATACTAAATATTTTTATGTGGTTTTATCTATAGGTATGTGACGTTTTAAAATTTACCACACTAGGGAGGTGTTTTAGAAAAATATATTACTATACAGTATACCGTAATATTGCATTTTCAGTATTTGTTATTTATGTATTCTTGTTTAAGCTGATTTTTGTGGTTTTTATTTAATTTTAAAGTAAATTTTTTTTTTTTTACATGATTGTGTGTTTCAAACTTTTTTTATATTCATGATATCTACTAGACCCTTGTTCGGACCTATTTCTGTAAGTTACAGGTTTACAATTTAAAAAAAAAATTTCATGAAAAACAGTGTACCGCTTTTGGTACAGAAATCTAGACATCAGTGAAACGCCCAGGTGGTTAAGCTAATTCGCCTATATATGAGGCGTATTTCTTCAAGCCAGAGTCAAGTGCTAGTATATTCGCCTTCACTTGCTGGACAGATTTTAGCTTTGATAAATGAGCAATGGGGTCGAGAATACGCCAATTAAGGCCAATAGTTTTCAGTTGCGCGATTCAGGAGGATCTGTTAAGCTCTGTCAGTGGTGAGCTCAGAGCAATTAAATAGCGCACACCTGCTTCTTGTTCTGTGCGCATCTACAGTCCATTACAGATCAGTTTGAATCTTTAGTGCTTCATCTCTTTTTGGGTAAGTGCTACTTTTTTTTGTTACATTATACTCATTCACAAAATGTCTTCATTTATTGTAACATTTGTTGCACATGTTGTTTTGATACTTTTTTGTTTGGTTGCAACACTGCAAACTAATTGATATCAAGCTGTATACATATTAATTAGCACTTTATAATATGTCATCACACAATAGTATGATTGTAAAAAAAAAATATGACCAAGCATTTTGGATCTGATTCAAATGTCATTCTAGTTTGGCTTTGGAGAAATCAAATAGGATTGTTGGCAAATATGGTATAATACATGTATCAAGGAACATTTAGTGATTTCCCTTGTGTGTGTCAAAATACATTTAAATGTATAGAAATGAAAGGGGCGTGGCCTGGCTGGCTAGCGAGATGGCCGTGTAATTTGTGTGCTCTGTGGACGCCGATCGCAATCCCCTGAATCCCAGGCACATACTCACCCATCCATGGGCAAGCAGCGGAAGGCAAGAGTGGGGAGATTCCTCCCTACCCCAGCAGCGCTTCAGCAGTCCTCCCAGCCCTCCATACGGGCTTATATTGGGGATCCCTCGCCGGCGTCCCCTGCGGCCTCGGGGATGGCGCCTTCTCCTTCCCCGCACACGTGGCAGCGGGGAAAACGCGAACGGGCTCCTGATCCGGATGAAGGATCTCTGGACTCCACTACCCGCTCTGCACCAGGCAGCACCGAGGGATCAGCTTCTCCCTGCAATCCGGGGACGCCTTCTTCAGAGCCGGTGAGTCCTGTAGACCATGAGGGGGGTCAGTACTCACCCGCAGCCTCTCCATGCGGTGATGCCATCAGGCCTGCAGATTTCCCTGACTCATCCCCAGGCAGAGACATCCCTGCGGCATTTAAACAGCAGGATATCTCTTCCCCCCAGGGCTTATCATCGGTGGGAGCCAGGAAGCCTTTGGCTATTAGACCCCCGGCAGACACTTTGGAGACCTCCTTCTTGGATATGCCCTCAGCCTCCTTTGGGGATCCTGGGGTGGAGGACGGCACCTGGGGACCCGGGGCCATGATGGGCCAAGGCCAACACAACCTGAGGCTGAAACACACACAGGTGGCCTCCCCCAGCCCCCCTTGGCATCGATACCTCCAGTCTCTGCCCACTAAGGAAGACTTCCAGAAATTAGTAATGGACGTACAGGCAACTTGGCGCACTGAAATAGGGGTCTTGAGGGCTGACCTACATTCTCTAGCGGGCAGAGTAGATGATTTGGATGCAAATATACATCAGGCCAAAGAAGATATTACGACGCTTTCACACAAATCTGGGGAGCATGATCAGAAAATATGGGAACTCCAACGTCTGATAGAGGACTTAGATAATAAGTGCCGTAGGAATAATATCAGAGTACGAGGTCTACCTGAAGCCACTCGAGACGCTGATCTTAAACCAGTGTTGCAAGCTTTCTTCGCTCGGGTACTAGGGCGCCCAACCCTCCGAGATTTTCAAATTTACAGAGCCTTTAGAACCTCCAAGCAGCCGGGGACTGCAACCAGACCCAGAGATGTTATTTGCCAACTGATGGATGCAGACCTGAAAGATGCAATCATGTCCACTGCCAGGAACATGCGTAACCTTGAGTTTGATGGGGCTCCACTCCAACTCTACCAGGACTTATCTTGGCACACACTACAACATCGCCGCCTGCTCCAACCACTATTGACTGTTCTTAGAGACTGCCGTATCCCATACAGATGGGGTTTCCCGTTTAGTCTATCGGCACGCCATGAGGGAAAGTCAGCTATATTACGGTCCCTCCTGCGGTCCTTCTGCAGAGACTTGGGGATAACCTGCCCAAAACTCCCAGGCTGGGAGCGTGAAGATTCTCTGAGGCCTCGCTCCCCTTTGTGGCAGACTGTGGGCCCTAGGAGGAGACCCAAGACCAACCGCTGGGAATCCACCCCCCCGGGTGAACGACCCTCTGCTCTCCCCAACTGATGTAGAGGCTAGCTGTCTGAGGAAGAGCCCTTATTGTACTGCAGCTTATATTTGTTATACTGAAGTTGCTTTATTTGATTTGATTTACAGCTAGATTCACTTTGATTGCATGTTTTGTCATTCCACTCTCTGCTCCAAAGTTGCTAACGCTGTTGATTTACTTGCCTTGCCCTGTAACCTTGCTATAATTGCATATATGCTTCATTGTTGCATTGCCTGGATACATCGTGACCCTGGGGGGGCCCTGGATGGTCCCTAACTATTGTGGGGGCGGTCCCGGTCTCACCCTAGTGGTCTGACACTGATTGTGGTCGGCGTTGGCCGACGCCATTTTATTGTGGATGTGGTTCTTTGTTCCATGTTCTCTGGTCCGTTGGGTCCATGGCCCCTACGGGAGGAACCGCTCATCTGCCAGGCGAATTTGTTCCCTCCTCCAATTTTGTGGGGGGCAGGGACCGGCGGATGTTGATTCCTCCTTGTTCGTTGATAGGTGAACACTAACCTATTGGCTCAACTTTCTCCCTTGTCTTTTGGTTTTATTTGTTCTTATTTTGGAGGTGTTTTGTACCCCCTTCTCCCCTTTCCCCTTTTTTGATAGTGACATGTGGTGGGGCACTATCTGGCTCTGGATGCTCTCCTACAGGTTCAACGGAGGTTGTTTTATTGGATGGGCAGTTCTAGTTGAGGCATGCTGGTTCCCTCTCACTCCTAATGGCTACTAGGATAATGTCTTTTAATGTCAGGGGATTAAACTCTAACACAAAGCGGAAATTGGCGCTGAGAGAGTTCAAGCGCTTAACTCCAGACATAGTATTTCTACAGCAGACTCATTTTGACAATTCGGGCTCATTTAATTTTGCCTCCAGACTTTACCCTCAGGTGTACCTTGCTAATTCCCCTTGCAAAAAGAAGGCCGGAGTTGCGGTCCTCTTGAAGGACTCTCTCAAATTTACGCTTTCCCGTTCTATTATTGACACTGATGGAAGATACATCATTTTGAATGGCGCAGTACAGGGTGTGCCTATTACTTTATGTAATTTATATGCCCCTAACACCAATCAGACCCACTTTCTCACTAAGGTGTTATCCCGCCTTCGAGACTTTAGTCATACCTACTTGGTGGTAGGAGGAGATTTTAACTTAACCTTCTCTCCCAATAGGGATAGGTATACTTTATTCAGCTCCCAGCCCTCGTCCCAGGTGTCCAAACAGTCCAGAATGTTTCGCCAACTGATCAGGAAATATCAACTCTATGACAATTGGCGGATTCACCACCCCCCCGGGAGACAGTACTCTTTCTACTCTCCTCCCCATTGTACGCACACCCGTATTGACCACCTCTTCACCAATCTTCCTCTCCTGAGGAACAGTATCACTGCAGAGATCCACCCAATTACTTGGTCGGATCATGCTCCCATTACACTGGACGTCATCCTCTCCCCCAGCTCGGTGAGAATCTGTCACTGGCGCCTAAATGAATACTTACTAAAACACCTAGACACTAAACTGTCACTAACTACAACTTTAAAATCCTTTTTCAGTGAAAATGAGGGTACGGTGGCACATACCTCCACACTCTGGGAGGCCCATAAAACTGTATTCAGGGGACACTGTATAGCACTGGGTTCCCGCCTTAAGAGGGATTCTAATCTGCAACGCTCACTTGTGACGCAGGCCTTAAAGTCTGTAGAGGCAAAATACACGGCAAAACCGTCCTTGGGTCTTCTGAGGGAACTGACCACCCTCAGGTCTAAATTGCGGGCACTGGAATTGAGGAAGGTTAGCTGGTGGATGCAGCGTGCCCGTCAACAGTATTATTATAAGGGAACAAGGCAGACACACTGCTAGCCCCTAATTGCGGGATATGCAACTCCACTCCTCTCCAGGGGCGGTCAGGGATGAGAGCGGGAGAGTGCGATACGACCCCTCTCACATTGCTTCCTGTTTCGAGACCTATTACTCGAATTTATACCAAACGGTTCACTGCGCCCAGACCTCTTTGGGTGGCTCCCTGCGGCCAAAAATAGACTCGTATTTGGAACAGGTGGCCCTTCCTAGACTCGAGTCGGATCACATGGAACAACTTAATAAGCCCATCACAAAAGAGGAAATCACAAAAACTATTGCCCAATTGCCATCCTCTAAAGCTCCTGGTCCGGATGGTTTGCCATATCTATATTACAAAACGTTTCTGCCAGAGCTCTCCCCATTTTTACTGAATCTCTTTAATGATTTTTTGAAAGGCAAACCGATCCCCCCCTCCATGTTGGTCTCACATATAACGGTGATACCGAAACCAGGCAAGGACCCATTGGACTGCTCGAGCTATAGACCAATAGCTCTTCTGAAATCTGACCTAAACATTTTTACAAAAATTTTGGCCTCTAGGCTGTCCTGGTTTCTTCCCGCTCTCATTCGCGGGGATCAGACAGGCTTTATCCCGTATAGACATGCGAGTGACAACACCAGAAGAGTTATTAATATCATTGATATTATAAATAAGAGAAGAACTCCGTCTCTGATACTTAGTCTGGATGCCGAAAAGGCCTTTGATCGCCTCAGCTGGCCCTTTATGTTAGCCCCCCTGAATAAAATGGGCTTTGCTGGCCCCTTTGTTAAGGTGATCAAATCTTTATACACGGCCCCCTCCGCCTCGGTTAAACTGCCCCACGCTTCCTCTACCAGGTTTTCTATTAAGAATGGGACGAGACAGGGGTGCCCATTATCGCCCCTGCTCTTCGCTTTGTGCATAGAGCCCTTGGCAGCCTGTATTTGCTCCAATCCAAGTATACTTGGGGTGCCCGTAAAAAAGAGGGCATACAAGCTTTCTCTCTACGCAGATGACATTCTCCTGACCTTATCCCAGCTAGCAATCTCCCTTCCCAATTTATGGAGAGAATTGAAAGAATGTGGTGAAGTCTCGGGATTTAAAATTAATTTTTCTAAAACGGAGGCATTGCCACTTCATATCCCCTCATTAGAGCTGCAGGCCCTACGGGACTCCTTTCCCTTAACCTGGCAGGAGTGCTCCCTCCATTACCTGGGGACTCAAATCACCTCCACATATTCCCAATTGTACTCTCACAATTTTCCCCCGTTATTTAGAGAGGTGAACAACTTTTTGGGTAAATGGAGGGGTCACCCTTTGTCGTTGCTGGGTAGGATTGCCTCAATCAAGATGATGCTCCTGCCCAAACTGTTGTATTTGTTTGAGACACTACCGGTTAGGGTGCCCTCTCAGGTATTGAAAAGAGTTCAAGCAGACTTTATGCGCTTTATCTGGGCTTATAAAAGGCACAGAGTAGCTAAGCATATTGTTTGTACTCCTAGGGAGGGGGGAGGTTTGGGAGCACTGGATATTTATAAATATTATCTGGTGGCCGAATTGCGACATCTTCAGCAATGGACGTCCCCTTACCCTCCCAGTGTTGGTGTTGGTGGAGTTAGAGGAGGAGTGGATAGCCCCTATACACCCCAACGTTATGTTGTGGAGCTCCTCCTTACTCCTTGCGGAGTCTGACTTAACGGCGCCCATGTTATTCACAAGAAATTTGTGGAGGGCCTGCAGGGACAAATATGGTCTGGCATCCCCAGCCTCGAGGTTAACCTCTATAATTTTTAACCCGCAAATCCCCGATAGCCTGTTTGGATCGATGTCTGGCCCTTGGAAGGACAGAGGTTTATACCAAATCAAACATATCTTACATCCGACTGAGCGGAGGTTGCTCTCCTTTGCTGAACTAAATGATAGAGTGGAACTGCCCCGCACCTCCTTTTATGCTTATCTCCAAATAAGACACTATATTTTGTCACTCCAACCCACAGCCATCTTTCAGGCTCTTACTGCATTCGAAAGACTATGCATGGAAGGCCCCCATACCAAAGGCACAGTCTCTACTATTTACAGGCTCCTACACACTTCCATACAGGGGAACTTCATTAAGTTTAGCTATATGCTTAAATAAGAGTAGGTTCTAGGTCGGACCCTATCTACGGAGGATTGGTTTGACATCTGGGAAGCAGCACACAAAAGTTCTATATGTACATTATATAAAGAAAATCTATATAAAATTTTGCTTAGGTGGTACCATACACCGACGGTCCTTCACCGACTGTTTCCCAATGTAGACCCCATGTGCTGGAGATGTAGAAACCATAGAGGCACGATTGAACACATATTTTGGTTCTGCCCCCTTATTCAGGGGTATTGGTCACGGGTCGGCCGTGGTTCAGCAACCTGTGCCATTAGATCCTCTATCTCATCTATTGGGTCAACCCATCCCAGCACTGCCGAATGTGCCTAGAAAATTGGCAACCCATATATTAGTTGCAGCACGAACATTGATTCCCTCCAGATTGAAGGCGACCTTACCTCCTTCCATGCAAAATCTTTACGCACGGATCCAAGAGATTCGCCTGATGGAGTACCTTACAGCACTCCTTTGACCTGCCCGGTTAGTGCCCTCAGCTCCTCTCTGATTTACTAATGTCACATTACCCTTCCTTTGTTCTTTTCGCCTCCACCTTTTAAGATGTTTATATTATGTGTTATGGTCAGAAAAATGGTTATTGCACCATTGACATTCAGAAATGAGTTGTTATGCTGGAAAATGTTATTTCCCTTTTGTGTACTACCCTCTTCCTTTTTGTATCCCGTTAAAATCTTTCAATAAACATACAATTTCAAAAAAAAAAAATGTATAGAAATACATATGCATTTTCATTATTACAATTTTTTCCACAAATATTGAGTACAAATGTATGCATGGTTTCCACTACAAACTGCTGTTTGACCCCCCTGTTTGCCTTTGTCCCATTCTCAAAGTCACATATTGGTATTTGAATGTCTTATGTACATATTCCTTTTATGAATAAATTGTAATGGTTTTTCTTTGTTTTTTTTTTTTTAATAGTAATGCACTCATGTTGATTTGCTGCCACACAACTCCTCTGTTCATTTGTAGTAGTGTTATAGGTTTGTTTTCATTGTGCTTGATCTTAGCCCTATTGAGTACAAACACACTTCCATTTGTTGTCCAAACAGGTTGTCAATTAGCTGTCCAAGTGAGTTGCAAAATTCCAACACATACAAACATTCTAAAACAACCATGACAGTGATCTCACATATATCAGATTTTACCCGTGTTGTTTACTTTTACCTGCTCATTCAGGAATCAACAGTGAGATCTATAAGCACAATATCAATACTTTATTCACAAAAACAAATAACAACATTAACACACCTGATGTTGGGTGTCCAGGTTGCCACGCACAACATCAAACCACATTGATTGCCAAGCTCACAAGCAGGGTTAAGCACTCTTAGAAAGGAACAGATGTTCTGTTGATGCTTAACTTATTTTTGCTCTTTAACCACCTGGGCGTTACACTAATGTCTAGATTTCTGTACCAAAAGCGTTACACTGTTTTTCATGAAATTTTTTTTTTTTATATTTTAGACCTGTAAGTTACAGAAATATGTCCGAACAAGGGTCTAGTAGATATCATGAATATAAAAAAAAGTTTAAAACACACAATCATGTAAAAAAAAAATGTACTTTTAA
>NC_092859.1:63696476-63699401 GCF_032062135.1 Pyxicephalus adspersus
ATGTTATGTGGTGTTTTTGTACTGTAAAAACCATTTAAAAGCAGATTACATTGTAATCTGCTTTTAAATTTCCCTCCCTGACACACCCCCATACATCACCAATCACATCACCCGGACTGATCACCCATGACTCATCCTCCGAGTGATGTGAGGGGGGGGGATTTCCCTGCCCAGCTCACACAAACACAGACAGAGTTGCTGGAGGCTGCTGCTGCTGGCATCTCCGGAGAGATGCACAGAACAATGCAGGATTTCTGCATTGTGCTTCACATCTCACTGCAGGTGCCAGCAGCAATAGCAAATCTTTTATTTAAGAGGAGCTGCGGACTCTGGGTAAGTATTTCCTTTCAGTTGTAATCCGATTGTCATACAATGTATGACAATCGGATTGCAATATAACATTTGTTTACATTTAACCACCTGGTGAGAAAAACTCGGGGTTAACCATAATTGCAAAAGTTTTTACCCCGAACATGCTCGGGCTTAACGGCCAGGTGGTTAAATACTAGATTGTATGGATTATTTAGGTGTTTACACAAAACAAATAGTTCTAGTATATCAAACTTCCACAAATTCAATTTGTGCTAAACATACTTTCTTGTTTTTCCAGCCTTTCAGGGTGTTTATGCAGGTTTGAATGGCATTTTGGACCTTGGCCCACTATATATTTACTTACTTACCTCAGCTTGGTAGTGGAAGCACATAAAGGTGGATTCCTCCTTTAAACTAGAAGCAATATCCTCCATGAATGTTGCTTGGAGCCAACCCCATGACATCAGAAATCATAGGAAGAAATAGGCACTCTTTTCAATTTGAAGGATGTTAGGCAATATGCCCCCCAAAAAACTATTTGCCTATTTCTTCCCATAATTTCTCTTTTCGATTTATATGTACACACATTTAAGTGCATACATACATATATGCATGTACGTGCATACATACATATATGCATGTACATGCATACATTCATATATGCATGTACGTGAAGGGTTAAAAGAGGACTGTATAGCTAATTAATGTTAAGCTAGTTAATATGAGCCATATACTTGTAGTATGTAGGAGTTGTATTTCTATTTCTGTCTACTCTGTAACCAGATGACGAAAACTTTTTGAAGTACAATGTATGCCTTGCAATGTATCAAGTGACACTATATATGGCTAAAACTTAAATAGCTGTACCTGAATAACACAACCCCCTTGTATACCATTGTGTATAAAAAGACTGCCTTGTCAAATAAAGATCAGAGACTATTCCTAAGACCATACAGTGTGCGTGTGTGTTATTGGGATATCTCTCCAGACGTCTGTCTCTCTGGTTGAAAGAGAAGTCAGGGTGCATTCGAGGAACTAGAAGTAGAAGCAGATCCTTTCAGCTGGGGGCTCCTGTCTGGGATTAGAGCACACAGGAATTCGGTGAGTACGGAAAGTCCCTGCCTTGAGGCTTAGGAGAATTCGGATCCTTTCCGAAACTCTCTGTTGCTTCTATCTTGAATCCACTTAGAATAGACTGAAAGGGAAAGTATCTATCTTTAGGGAAGATAGACTTTAAACTGTGGGCTTTAGGGAAGTCCCAGAATTAAATAGACTAATGGCCAAGTCTATAGAAGAATTCTTTAGGGAAGAATTCAAAAGAGAAGAATTTAAGGGAAGAATTTAAAAGAGGAGTTCTTTAGGGAAGAATTTAACTATTGTCTGCACCTTGATTTTTCTTGTCGGCCAATTACTATCGCTTCTTATCTGTCGCTTTCTTATGCTCTCTTTTATGTTATGATGTTATGAAGTATTAATTATTTTCATTTTGTGCTGAAGGTAAGCAGCAAATGATACTGTGAAAACTGTACTAACTTTATTGTGTGTGTCCTGAAGAACCGTAAGACGCCCCACCACTCTGGCTAAGGAGTCACCACTGATTGTGTTAAACATAGAGGGACGTCCTCTCTCTTTTCTTGTAGATTCTGGTGCTACTTGTAGCACTTTATGTGAGGATTATTATATGGGTCCAAGAGAGAATGCTGAGCCCTCTGTGGGAAATAATGGAATACTTACAAGTTCGTATAAAACTCCTCCTCTCTCGATCCAACATCCATACAATCACCAGTCAATGTTCACACATCATTTCAGGATCAATCCAAATTGTCCTGTGAATTTATTAGGGAGAGATTTGTTTGTTCTATAGAAGTTGCAGTTGGGGATTAGTAAGACGGGACACCTACATGCCCCATCCTCAGTCATGCCCATCCATGTACCAAACGGTTATTTTTTTTTTATATTTGGAATGCCAACCACAGGATCCGCTACTTGTTCAGGTTCCTCCTGAGGTTTGGGCAAATACTGACCAAGATGTTGGCCTAATCTCTTGTACACCATATAAGGCAATGCTTAAGCCCGGCACTGCACCTGTCATGTTGATGGAATTCCTAGGGGCAGGGGTTATTGAGGAAACTATCTCCCCCTATAATACAACTATCAACCCAGTGAGAAAGCCTGACAATACCTTTAGGATTGTCCAGGATCTTAGAGCAGTAAATGCTCAGATCATACCCATAGCCTCTGTGGTTCCAGACGTGCCATCTTTGCTATCAGCTATTCCTGCCCATGCAGAGCTTTTCTCTGTTATTGATTTAAAGAATGCATTTTTTTCTGTCCCAGTTGACAAGGAGACACAGCCACTCTTTGCCTTAACATTTAAATATTGCCAGTGTACCTGGTGTAGAATGCCTCAGGGTTATGTAGACTCCCCGGTAGTCTACCCCATTGTCCTCCAAGCTACAATGCGCCCTTGGACTGCCCCTCATGGTTCTGTCCTTCCACAATATGTGGACGATTTCCTCATATGTAGTTCTACTCGGGAGGCCTGCCAGGCAGACTGTGTTAGCCTATTACTGTGGTTGTGTGAATATGGACACAAGGCCCCTGATTCATCAA
>NC_092859.1:63702532-63706704 GCF_032062135.1 Pyxicephalus adspersus
TTTTTTTTAGGGCTATGGGTAATGTGTGTGCCATTAGAAAGAATGATTTTTTAGGGGAACAGTGACTTTTAATACAAGCTCGCCAGTGTAAAGCTGCCGGAGATGCACGGCTCCGGCCGCAATCTTTTTCAGTTGCTGAATAGCGCGATCGCGTACGATTTCGGATCGCCAATACGAATGCGCGACTGATAATCCGATTCTGCTTGATGAATCAGGGGCAAGGTGTCAAAATACAATGGTGTACAGAAAGTGTTGATTATTTGGGTTTTGTTCTCAGTAAAGGTGAGAGGAAAATAAGCCATGCCAGAATTACTGCCATGTTGGGTCTGCCTTGCTTACAAACCAAGACAGACATGTTAACCTTTCTTGGCATGATTGGTTACTGCCGCCAATGGATAGCTGATTGTTCCTACTATGATAATATTCTGAGACAAGCCACTAAGACTGATATGCCTGACTTCACTAAATGGTCTGATAAAATGTTACAAGCTTTTAGTCATTTAAAATGTGCAATGGTTTCAAGTCCTGTCCTGGGCCCACTCGACTTTGGCGTGATGTTTCACCTATTTGCCAGGGACAATTGTAAAACCATGGCAGGAGTCCTGGTGCAAGAACATGAAGGCAAATTTCGCCCTGTTGCTTTTTTCTCAAAAGTGGTTCTGGTACAGGTTCAGGGCATGCCTGCGTGTCTCAGGAGTTTGGCAACCCGTGCCATGGTTGCTGAGATGGCCACGCCTATCACCCCAGGTTATCCCACCGCTCTGCATACCTCACACAATGTTCAGGCCCTATTAAAAAACATACATACGCAACATATGTCAGCACAAAGACTGAGTGGATATGAAGTTTTGCTGTTATCTAACCCCCAACTTCATATGAAATACTCAGCACCCACATTCGTTCCAATGGCTATACTAAATGCCCTACTTGGATTTAAGGGAGAGCAGGATGATTTGCCTCCTCCCCACGAATGTTCTGAACTCATACATGAACACACCTCACCTAGACCTGACACAGTCCACACCCATTGAAGGAGCACCTGATATTTTTGTGGATGGATCCTGTTCCCGCCCTAATGACAACACTTATCATGCAGGATACGCTGTGGTTCAATTCCCTGATGTTATTCTAGAATCCAATCCTATACCATTTCAGTCAGCCCAAGTAGCTGAACTGATTGCCCTAACTGAAGCTTGTTGTCTTTTTTGAGGGAAGAGATGTAAATATGTACACTGATTCCAAAAATGCCTTTGGGGTTGTACATGATCATGTGGTAATCTGGCAGAGAAGAGGCTTCATAGCTGCAGATGGGAAGCAAATCTTACATTTCACCCTAGTACCCTTACTGACAATTTATTGCTAAGCCTCCAGGATTTGGCTACAAGTAGTGACAAGTTAAAATGGCAGTTGGTAGGTGCAGTACAAGACCCTGATACGGGTCTTATCTGCAAAGAGGGGAAACCATGTATACCAGTTGCATGCGCCCCAATTTTAATTGCACAATATCATGGCCTTGGCCATAGGGGAGCACAGGCAACCACTGACCTCATTAGGAGAGATTTTTTTATACCAAGCCTTAGATCAAAGGTACAATCCTATGTTTCACGATGTATTATATGTCTCAGAAACAACCCAAATAACTCAAAGAAGGCCCAACATCAGCATCTGAATTACCCAACTTCGCCATTCACTCATTTACAAATTGACTTTACCCATATTCCAAAGACAGGAAGAAAGCAGGAGTATGCCCTTGTGATTGTGGATATGTTCTCTAGATGGCCGGAGGTTTTTCCTACTACCAATGAAACCACACAAATTGTGGTAAAGATTCTGTTACAAGAGATCATCCCCAGGTGGGGATGCCCTGTTCAAATTAACTCAGACAATGGCCCAGCTTTTGCGTCCAGGGTATGTAAGGAGCTTTCCAAAGCCCTTAGGATTGACTGGAAGTTCCACCTCCCTTACCACCCTCAGAGTTCTGGGGTAGTAGAAAGGATGATTGGAACAATTAAAGAAAAAATAAGGAAAATTATTGGATGCACGTTCACTAATTAGAAAAAGTTTTTGCCTGTAGCCCTAGCAGAAATTAGGATGCAGCCTGACAAGAATACTGGTTACTCACCATTTGAGGTCCTAATGGGATGACCCTTCCCCACCCCGTGGGGTCCAAAGGCCCCCATGATAGAAAAAGGGGATCTAGAAGTAGTACAGGCAGAATATGTGAGGAAACTTGGATAAACTTTAGATCAAGTTGAAAGACATGTTGCTTGTGCCTCTCCTTTCTCTCCACAGGAACCTACGCATCCTTTCCAACCAGGAGACGTGGTGATAGTCCAGCGCCTGGCAAAAGGACGAAAACAGACTGAGTTCCCGTTTGGACCACCCACCCGAGTGGTAGCAGTCACCAGAATAGCGATCCTCACAGAAGAGGCTCCAATCTGGATTCATGCTAGTAGAGTGAAAAGGGTCCCTGAGGCTTGTTCTCCAGCGTTGAACGGAGACAAAGAGGGTGAAGCAGGTGTGAAATCCCTGAAAAGTGCCTTGCCACAGGCTGAAGATAATGACCCCACAATATTCTGGGAGATTTGTTTGTTGATAATTATTAATCTTTGTGTTTTCTTGCCAGTCTTGCTTATTACTACTTGTATTTATCATCTGGAGGAGATGAGTTTCTTATGTGGTACACCGAATAATCAGTCAGTATCCAAAAGAGCTCAGGAGAAAAATCCCTTTGCTTCTGACCCCTTTCATTCTGAACAGAATAGTATAGTCAGGATGGCAAATGCCCTAAATGTTAGCTCATTGTGCCTTGAAGACCTACAGAGCTCACGGGACCTTATAAAAACATGTGTTGTAGCTGTGCCTACACCCGATGAATCTCTCCTTGAAGTCTGGTTCGATGACTAAAAATACACAATCTTTTATTCGCTTGTATGACTTCTGTGGGGAATGTCAGAAATTAGGATATAGCAGGGATATTATTAGAATAACTACTCTTAATGTGACTGCAGCAGAGACCTGTTTTACCTTTTCTCAGGATATGACCTTATATTGTGATGATAGACACATAAAAAGAGGATTACCTAAGAATAGTGTATATGATTATATTAACCTCCCTAGCGGTAACCTCGAGTGTGACTCGGGGTAGAAAAAACTTCCTAAAAGTGGTAACCCCGAGTCACACTCGGGGTAGGTAAAGCAGCGATTAATAATTGATAAATAAAGACTTACCTTATCTGCTGGCGTCCTCCTCCGTTCTGCTTCAGCGATAGCATCTTCCTGCAGGCTCCTCTCTTCCAGTCTTCCCCCTGCAACAGCGTCTCTGTCTTGATGAGTCACCGGAGGAGTTTACTGAAGAGGTCTGTGCATGTGCCAGGGGGCGTGTCCAGCGGGAAATTCAAATTTTTTGTTTTGGATTCAATACAAATAACTGTATTGAATCCAATACAAAGTAGCCAGTATCTCTCTGATGGTTGGAGTGAGAGATACACTGTTACAGTGCACTGCCTACCAATACATTTGATTACTGACCTCTGCATTTGATTACTGACCATCTTTTGACCATTTCTCTGCCTGCCGCCTGCCCTGACCTCTGCCTGGATTCTGACATCTCTGCCTGCCGCCTGCCCTGACCTCTGCCTGGATTCTGACATTTTTGCCTGCTGCCAGCCCTGACCTCTGCCATGGCATCCAAAAGGCGTCTCTCATGTCAAGCTGCATATGAACAACTTGCAGACAGCGAGAGCGACTTGGAATCGCAAGTAGAGTCAAGTGACAGTGATTACCCTGGAAACCTGTCATCGGACACAGAAAGTGACAGCGATTCGGACACTGAGGTTAGTGACATCCGCATCTGGTGCTCTATTGATATCAGTCAGCCTCAGCCGCAAGAAAAGAAGCGCCAACGAGGCTGTGCATGGTGTGTTGCGCTAAGCGTGACGGCACCGGGAGAAAATTAAGAAAGGAAATCTGGTTCTACTGCCCAGATTGTGATGTTGGACTCTGTGCTGTCCCTTGTTTTAAAATATATCACACCCGGGATGTTTATTAGTTGTTTATTAGTTTATGAGAAAAATCATAAAAACCTCAGATTTTTGTGTTTTTTATTTAAAGTTTATTATTAAATTTAATTATTATTATATGACATTATGACATGATTTTGTGTTTCAAAC
>NC_092859.1:63708569-63712549 GCF_032062135.1 Pyxicephalus adspersus
TAGCAGCCCCAATGCGAAATGAATGTGAGGAATATTCCTCAGCCGCCCGGCCTGTAGCCCGTACACACTTTTTAAACACTGCCCCAAACTGGAATCGTGTCAATGGTGACCCATCCCTATGTATAAGGAAAGAATCCTGCCCAGGGCCGCGTACCTGTAAATACTGGCGAACCGCCCTCACAGGGCAGGCCGCCTATCCTGGTAGCGCCCCCAAAGTCAAACAGGCCCCCCTCCCCCCTTGATCGGTCTTAGATTTCCGAATCCAAATCTGCACTTTTTGCCTTTGCATGCGCACATCACTCCGAAACAAGCCGCCAAACTGAGCTCTGCTTGGACTGACCACCTCCCCCACACGCAGCGCTGCAAAAAATGTAACCGCAAATGCCGTCTTAAACAAGGCCACTTCAAATGAATCCACACAGATAGCTTCCAAACTGCCCAACACCTCCACCAGCATAGCAAAAGAAACCGGCCTTCTAGAATCCCTCTTTACCCCACCTCTTCTATAGCCTTTCAACGCCTGTCGAATCAAAAAATTCTTGGTATGATCCAACCCGCCTTCCAACTTAAATAGAAAGGCCAACGCAGACAACTTCTTTGCCATAACATTACCGGACACTCCTGCCCTAAAATTGACAGCCAGAAACAACAACAACATTAACAAACCCTGTTGTACATCCAAAATCCCACCTTCCCGTTGCACAAACTCAAACCATTCATGCCATGTGTGTACATACGCCCTCCACGTTCCTTCCGCCACCGACCGCTGAATCCCTCCAACCACCAGTGCTAAACAATCGTCCACAGATCCGACGGACAAGGGATGCCCAGACTATCCGCCCCTGGGACCAGCTCTCGGAACCTCACCCACTGGGAACGAGAAAGAGAATCAGCCACATCATTAGACTTCCCAGGCACATGCACCGCCTTCAAATAAATGTTATGAAGCAAACACAGCAACACCAAATGACGCAACAATCTCACCACCGGGGGGGAGTTAGCGGTGTTGTTATTAATGACATCTACAACCCCCAAATTATCACAATGTAGACAAACCTTTTTATTACCCAGCTCTGTTCCCCAAATTGCCAATGCCACCACCACTGGGAACAACTCCAACAGCACCAAATTTTTACACAACCCCGCCTTCACCCAAGAATCTGGCCACACCTCCGCACTCCAATGCCCAGCCCAATAAGCCCCATAACCCGAACTCCCTGCCGCATCCGTGAACAGGTCCAGGGCCACATTAGACACCCCCTCCGCCATCCACAACGTCCTTCCGTTGTAACAATCCAAAAACTGTAACCAAACGCGCAAATCCTCCCGCAAGTCGCTGGTCAAACGTATGAAATGCCCAGGAGAATGCACCCCAGCTGTGGCGGCCGCCAACCGCCTGCTGAACACCCTCCCCATTGGCATGATATTGCATGCGAAATTCAATTTGCCCAATAAAGATTGCAAATCACGCAAACGAATTTTGTGCAAACCATGCGCCCGGCGCACTGCCACCCGCACATCCGCCAATTTGTCGTCCGGCAAATGACATTCCATCGCCGAAGAATCCAAAACAATTCCCAAAAAACTCAAAACCGTCCGTGGCGACTCTGTTTTTTCAGCCGCCAACGGAACCCCAAACGACTCGGCCACCCGCTGCAACGTGCCCAGCAGGGCAGCACACACCCAGGATCCTGGTGGACCAACACACAAAAAGTCATCCAAATAATGAATGACCGAATTCAGCCCGGACACGTCACGAACCACCCATTCTAAGAAGGAGCTAAAAACTTCAAAAAATGCACAAGAAATAGCACAACCCATAGGCAGACACTTATCCACATAAAAGTCCCCTTGCCATTCGCACCCCAGCAGCCTAAAGCTATCCGGGTGCACCGGCAGCAAGCGAAAGGCCGCCTCAATATCTGCCTTTGCCATCAAACAACCCCTCCCTGCCGTGCGCACCAACTCCACCGCCGCATCAAAAGAGGTATAATGTACCCTACACAACTCTGGATCGATCCCATCATTCACCGAACCCCCTTTGGGGTAGGATAAATGATGAATCATCCGAAACTTGTTGGGCTCCTTCTTAGGCACCACACCCAACGGCGACACCACCAAACCTGCCAGCAGAGGCTCCACAAACGGGCCCGCCATGTGACCCAATTCAACCTCCTTCCGCAGCTTGGCTGTTACCACCGCAGCATGCGCCAAAGCAGAACGCAAATTCTTGGAACGGGGGGGGACAACAGGCAATACACAAGGGATACGAAAACCGTCAGAAAAACCAAAACATAACAAGCGAGCCCCCTCCCTGTCCGGATATCTATCTAGAAAGGGGCGCATTTTTTCCACCCTCACTGGGGTCATCCCTTTTTCCCCCAGGCTCCCCAAGCCTCCCCCTACCTTTGGCAATGCAACGCACCGCCCCGTGGCCTCCCCCGCAAACCGAACACTCGTGCTTAAAGCGGCAGGTGCCGCCAAAACGACAGGTTCCCTCATTGAACAACCAGCAGAAACCCTTTCTTTTTCCTGCCGAGGTGCCCGGCGCACCGGGACCCCCGGCTGTCCCAAGAAAGGGCTGCGACCCCCACCGTGCCGATGTCATCAGGCGCATCCACAAATTGATGTCTTTGTGGTCCCACCTCATGCCAGGGCGCATGGCCTTCCGCTGACGAAACTGCTCATCGTAACGGAGCCATGCCGTCCCACCATAAACCCGGTAAGCCTCACTGATCGCATCCAAGTAACAGAAAAGTGCCGAACAATTCTCTGGCGCCTTTTCCCCAATTAAACTGGCTAAAATAGCAAATGCCTGCAGCCAATTCTGAAAACTGCGGGGTATGGAGCGCCACGCGCTCTTCTCCTCGTCTGCCCTCTTACCCTCACTCACCTTAACGTCCCGGGCCCCAAAACGCTCCGCCGGTAGTAATGAAAAGATCTCCACATACTCACCTTTCCATATTTTTTCACGGACCTCTGCTTGCAAATACGCACCTAAAGGCCCTTCAAAACAAACGTAGACTTCACCTTTTGCAGCATTGCCCACCGATGAAGTCACTCCGCCCTCCTTTCTTCCATCGCAGTCACAGTCCGCATTGTCCGCTACTCCTGGCCCCACCTGCACGGAGCCCCCCGACACCAAGGACCCCGGGGAGGAAACCCCACTCCCCCCTCTTGCCCCCAATTCCAAATTGCCCCCCAAACCAGCTGGCCCTCCTACCACCTGACCAGGGGGACCCCCTGAAACCCCCGCCAACGGGGGTGGGGGACTACTCTGCTCCTCTAACCCAAAACTCACCAGCAAATCCCGCAGCCCCCCTAACAATCTACCCTCTGCCCCCACCTTAGACACACCCCCCGACTCACCAACCCCCGAGCCCCTAGACACACAATCCCCCACATTAAGCATATTAAAAGGCACATTCCCCCCATCCCCCCCCCCTAAATGAGGACCCCACACAGGGTGGGACTCACCCGGCTTCACAAGGCTCCCACGCCTGCAGCCGTCAGGTCCCTGGGAGTGCTGTCCTCTGCTTCCTCTTCTGATGCTGATAGCTCGCCCTCTGATGCCACGGACTCCTGGAACGCATCCTCCACTTCCGCTTCCGCTTCCACATTCGGCGCGCCTTGGACTTCCGGTCGCATCGCCATGACGTCACATCCGGCCGCCGCCGAAAAACCGCAAGTGCGGCCTGGAACTTCCGCCCGCCTCCGGTCCCGCAGTCTCTCACCGGGGATGGTTGCAGCCGCCTCACGCGCTCCCTCCTTCACCCCACCGGATCTCGGCGTGGAATCAGCCGCACGCTCCCGCTCCACGATGCGAGCAGACCGGGATCTGGCAGGCAGACCCGGGGACACATCTGCTCGGGGGTCCCGCCTCGGCCGAGGATTCCTCCCGGCCCGCCCTCCACTCACAGGCGTCCGTCGCGAGGGGGGGCACGGAGGGTCCCTATTGGGGCTCCTAATATGGCGCTGGA
>NC_092859.1:63712944-63725370 GCF_032062135.1 Pyxicephalus adspersus
CTCTGGGCCATCTTACTTCTATCGCCTTATCAAACATGCTTTTAGATCTACAAGGATTAAGAGGAGCAGTGCTAGAAACTAGGTTTGCTGTGGATTATTTGTTACTTAAACATAACGTAGGGTGTCAGGATTTTAAAGGAATATGTTGTTTTAATTTATCTGACCATTCCAGATCAACCCAGTCCCATATTCAAGCGTTACATGAAATTGCTAATAATATCAAGGAGGATGTTGGTTCATCCTCCTGGTGGGACTGGTTATTGAGCTGGCTGCCGGACCTAAGTTGGTTAAGAACATTGTTTATCAGTATTGTAATTATAATTGCTTCCTTGATCATTTTATGTTGTTGTATCCAATGTATCCCTTCCCTTATACAAACGTTCCGTGCTATGTGTCCAAAGGCCACAGATCCTGGACAAAAATATGCTATTTACCTCTCTATGTTAGAAAGAAATAAGTCATGTGCATGAAGTAAGAGGGGATTGAAGGGTTAAAAAAGGACTGTATAGCTAATTAATGTTAAGCTAGTTAATATGAGCCATATACTTGTAGTATATAGGAGTTGTATTTCTATTTCTGTCTACTCTGTAACCAGATGACGAAAACTTTTTGAAGTACAATGTATGCCTTGCAATGTATCAAGTGACACGATATATGGCTAAAACTTAAATAGCTGTACGTGAATAACACAACCCCCTTGTATACCAATGTGTAAAACAAGACCGCCTTGTCAAATAAAGATCAGAGACTATTCCTAAGACCATACTGTGTGCGTGTGTGTTTTTGGGATATCTCTCCAGACGTCTGTCTCTCTGGTTGAAGGATAAGTCAGGGTGCAATCGAGGAACTAGAAGTAGAAGCAGATCCTTTCAGTACGTGCATACATACATGAGTGCATGTACGTGCATACATACATGAGTGCATGTACGTGCATACATACATGAGTGCATGTACGTGCATACATACATGAGTGCACATGAAACCAAACAAACAATATACACCTAAAAAGAAAAAAAACTTACCCAAATGAGTATCCTTCTCTGCAAAAGTGGCCTGTGCATTTTTCAACTGGATAGAACACAGTTCATGTGCACATAGCGGGTCCGCTTTTGCGTACAACTATACACATGCTCCTGTGGTTTGGCACACAACTATGCGCATCAACAGTTTTAATAAAACAATTGTGCTGTTTTTAGCTTTGCAACAATTCAGAGAAAGGAACTGCTTCAAAACAATCACAATTGACTTGTTAAATTGGAGGTCTGTTGGATCACCCAAGGTTAAAAGTTCCTGGGAGATTGCAAAACAAACACCCATATAAAAACTTCAACTTGCTTCAACAGAGCAAACACCCCCCCCCTCTTTTTTTTTTTTGTATTCTGTAGGGATGGCATTCTGACTACCACTGTAAGGAGAGCATTCTTTCCACTGATGAAGGGGGCATTTTTCCCACTTTACACCAATCAACTGATTTTAGCAGGGGGTGCCTGAGACATAAAATTATCAATTTAGGGGTTCATTTGGAGTAAAAATGTTGAGGAAAGGTCACAAAAGGTCTGTCCATGCAGCATAAATTCACAAGGTCAGAAACAGGCAAAGTCAGCAGTAACAGTAAATCAGACAAAAAAACTCACCAGCACAGATTAGCCCAGCTAAACGCAACAAACAGGCACTAGTGACTGGAAGCAGAGAGGCTATAAAGTCCCAGCAGCCAATGACAGCATAGGATAGAGTCAGAAACTGATCAGCCTATAAAATCCTCTTCAGCTGTGCACAGCCTCAGAGTGTGTGCAGGGGATGCCGATAAAATACATAAGGCTGCATTGCTAAAGAGAAGCAGGGGCTGCTGGCATTTCTTAAGTCTCCTTGCTGCTGCAAATGACATAGATGAACAGAATAAACAATAATTTATACTGCGATGGCGCACAGCACGGGATCAGATAACAGATAAGCATCTCCTTACACTATTTCTATGTAATTTTGGAACAGCTGACAGTTTAGGCCGTTGGCTTTTGTTACTTGTTAGGTAGAGTGATATACAAAGAAGCAGTGGGTGAGGTTTTATATTATTGAAATGGTGGCCCAGGTTGAAAAAACTATGACAATAGGTTCAATGATAAATTCAAGAGATTGATGTACAATAATGATGGTTTAATTATTAAAATAGTATTAAATATGTAAGATGCTACTCCAACGTCTTTTTGACTTATACATACAGGTGCATTAACCATTAACGTATACTGCAAGAGTTACACTTAGGGGCTTCTTTATAACAGAGAATTTATATCACTTTTCTCTCTATTATGCACTAATACACTACACACATAGCCCCACCAATTCAAATTGCAGTGTGTAGCCAGCAAAGCTCCAATAATCAAGAAGAGCTGGTCATATAATTTTACCAGGCTTTCCCCAGTCTTCTTTACTTTTCCTAACAAATGTGTATTCAATTCCAATGTGCTACACCAGCTTCAGGCTTCTTAAGATGGCACACTGCAGAAAACATTTGTAATGCACAAAGCAGTCTTTATATATGTGGCACACAAAGAAAATTTTACAAAGTTCCTAAAAAGTTCTTACTGTTAATTTACATGAGGAAGTTCAGGCAAGATTTACATTTTCATGGTACTTTATATTAACAATTGCACTTTGTAGATGTTTCTGATATGAAACTAAATCTTCAGTGTCTGAGCTCAGGTCCACTTTAATCCTGAGCACTAAAGTATTTATAAACAATTTCGAAAGTGAGGTATAACCAAACACAATGTTAGACCATTCAGGATATGAACCATCAATCATTTCTCTCTGGATGTGGCCTTTAGGCCAGTTTCTATTCATTTACAGGCTAAATTTTTAATCTTTTTGGACCTTAATTGACACCGTTTTCATCTGAAAGGGACCATGTCAAACAATTTGACAAACTCCTAATATACATCCACTTGTATGGTCCTGCAGCTGTAGCATACAAATCAGTTGAGATGCTGTTTGTTAGGTCACAATAAAAACATATTTTTAATACTAATCATTATATAACTATTTCTGACCACTTGAAATTAGGATTTTAGTGTATCACATTAATTTTCTAACTTTAAATACAATTGTGTGAATAGGATTTTTTTCAGCAAGTCTCTATTAACCTCCTTGCAGTTAAGCCCAACCTTCGCTCGGGCAAAAAAAAACTGCAAGGATGGTTAAGCCCGAGATTTTGTACATCCTTACGGAGATGCGCGGCTCCGGCCGCGAGCTTTTTCAGTTGCTGAATAGCGCGACGGCGTACGATTACGGATCGCGAATACGAATGCGCGAGCGATCATCCGATCATGAATCCGATGATGAATCAGGGGCATGGTGTCAACCACTTCTATAGTTTTGAAAGGGAACACTTTTAAAAGCATGGTAAGCATTTTTGGGATTTTTTTTTCAAGGCTAGATAATTTTTCCAGACATTATTGGGTAATTGTCAGGACATTTTTAAGCTTTTAGGGAGGAAAAATAACAAGTTCACTCCCACTACCCCTCTATTTTCTGTGCAAGCCCAACCAATGCTAAAGAATGCTTCTAAAGTTGGCTTAAGGCTTTCTTTGAAGACCTGTAACTGCCTGCCCTTAACACTTCAAAAAGCTAACAGATACCCCCATTCAACAACTGACCATTATCAATAGGGATAAGCGTGAATGCCTTTGACATTCTGGTAAAAATTTCCACTTGGTTTCTGACTGTAATAATCTCTTTTCATAATCGCCACCCCTGGGATTGGGTGGTATTTGTTCGAGAGCAGCAAATGTGATGCAGTGGGTGTCAAATTTGTGTTCTGCCCCCACATGGTAGCTCATTGGGGTCACTATTTTGCCATTTTTATTTGAATATAGATGTTCATATATGCGTTTTCTAAATGATCTTTTAGTCTTGCCTACATAAAATCTTGCGCAAGAACAAGTAATGAGGTATATGATTCCTGAAGATTACCAGTTAACATTGTATTTAATTTTATGTACAGTACCATTGCATAGTACTAGTGCCTGATTTTCATAAATCCATATTCACTGATTACAGGAACCACACTTAAATGTTTAGGTTGATCTGTGCTTAGGGATTGGGAAATAAAGTGGCTTGATGTAATGCGCCTTGGCACACAAATTGCAACCAACTCCAGGGTACACTTTCAACAAACTTTATTCCGTAATCCAGATACAGGCCAAGGTCAAAACACAAAAGATCAATGCAATAAGCGAGGTACAAAAGGATGAGGCAGAAGGCGTACTCAGAAACAATCCGAAGTCAGGGCAGGCAGAGTTCATGCAAAGTCAATAATCAGACCAGGTCCCTGTTGGTAATAAGTCCGAGTTGATGACAAGACATGGAAAGACAACAGAGGTCAAAAAAGTAATCCAACATAACAACGCACCCAAGCACACTGTAACACAGAGGCTTATAACCCTGGCCTATACCAGTCAAGGGTGCTAATGACAGGGTCTCAATAAATGGGCAGAGTGCCCAATCGCATTGAGCCACCTGGCACTATTGGATTGGAGGAACATACTGAATGATGAGTCCCTTGCGGCCGATTTAGCCGCAGGGAATTAAAACTTTACATGCCCAGGATGGTACAAGAGACGCGCACAGTAGCGCG
Organism: Pyxicephalus adspersus; assembly: GCF_032062135.1. Lineage (NCBI taxonomy): Eukaryota > Metazoa > Chordata > Amphibia > Anura > Pyxicephalidae > Pyxicephalus > Pyxicephalus adspersus. The sequence continues at coordinate 63,717,575 of NC_092859.1, forward strand.
CAGCACTGTGCACGTGTGCGGGGATGCTTGGGATGGCACTCAGCCGAACAGTAGTGTGGCCGGGACAGATCTCTCCGCCAGTGAGATGAGACAAGCTACGAGCAGACCCGTGCCAGCCCCAGCTGTGCTACCTACTGCAGCGGTCTCCTCCACACTGCCCATGATCCCTTATCGCGGGTGAGGACAACGCGGGATCGCTGGCGGGGTAAGTACCTTACAGTTGATGCTAAAGAGTTCCGCAAAGAGTTTGACTTCCTGTATTAAAAATCTGGGACTTCTTTTTGGATTTCTTCAAAATAGGAGAACTAAGTCACAAAACAAGACCATGTAAGTCATATTTATCCATGTATAATTATTCGTACTTAGCAAACCTATCTTACATATTTATTCATAATAACATTTATATGTATGGTTTATATCTTGATTATCAATGTATTTACTTTGCTTTGATCTATGATCTTGTCTTCAGTATATGCTATATGTACTATGTAATCATTATTATTTGTAATTCAGTTCATCTTTACCTAATTATAATATTAATATATGTATGCATGCTTATGAACTTAGATACAATAACTGCATATGTAACAATTCGTTGATGCACCGCTACCCCTGAGGAAGCCTAACGGGGCGAAACACGTCGGATACAACGGACGATACAAATAATTCCCTCTTCGCAAGATATAATACTTTATGGCTTTATATTAGTGCAATATGTTGGGTGACACCTGTAAAGTGCCCCTTAGGATTACCTCAAGATATTAGGATCTTATTCACCCCTTTTTTCCTGTACCCTTTCTCATAGTCACTTGTTATGGTCAGTCATCTTCCATCGTTTGTGGGTCCAACAAGATGGATCGATGAACAACGTTGGATGGTCGCTGTACACATGTCAGATTCTTGTCCAATACCAGCCGAGAGGTTTGTATTGGACGAGAATCATCTGACCTGTCTATGTAGCCTAAGTCTGTATAGCCTTTTCTAATTTTATGTGTACAATTGTTTGTTTTTCTTTCCCTTGTTTCCTTACTATAAATAAACAATAAAAGGGTGGCTAACCCTTTTATGCAATTAAAAAAAAAAAAAACTCCTGCCAGCTGTGTCCTGTTATCAAGATATTTTCCTGTCCCGAAGATACAACAGGAACTAAAAACACTCCCCAAAGTGAGGATAATTAAACTATCACAACACAACATTATAGGAAAGTGAGGATAACACTAACATATACCATATAAAATATATTTAAAAATAGTCACTAAAATCTGAAATAATCTTTACGCTGGTAAAGTACAGCATAGGGACTAATTGGTAAATTTTGCAAACTTTCACAAAAACTATTTCTGGAAAATATAAAACCTGAAAATCAATATTTTTGTAAAAAATGTCATGTGGTGAAGACACAGTGTTTCCATGACTATGAAAGTCTTTCTTATTCTGATTCTTGCTCTTGATGATAGTAGTCAGGGAGACTGCGTTATAGGAGAAGACAGATTCTCCTAGGAGAAGACAGCCAAAACAAGAACTTTTTCAACTAGAAGAAAACCTTTTACAGCAGAATTCCATTCTTTTTGAGGCAAGATCGGCTTTGGGAGAGGGAGGGAGAGATTTGAGGCTGCTTTTCTGCTAAGGATGACGGCTGCTTTTGTCATCCCTGATAGTAGCTTCTCAGTGCTGCTGCTGTTTTTCACACAATTCCCCATAATTATTCGATTTACCATCATTTACAGTGAGAATATTTCATAGGGTACACATCACAGAGTCTGCAGGTATAATCCTGAGATTCTTCTGTATTATACACATTTAATATAGAAGAATTTCACTTCTCTGCAAACACTGACCATAGTAAATTCCCCTTACCTTCTTTATGATTTTAAAGATAAACAGTTTATGTAATAAGCTTCTGTAAGAGTCCTTTGTAAATAAAATCATATTACAGTCACCAAAAAAGTATACGTTGCATTCATTTCCCCTTCCCATTCACCCTCATGCATTTTGCTAAAATTTTTGCTAAAATATGCCATGTCTTGAAACATTTTGCCTAAATGAAAGCTTCGCTCATTGTTAGTACAACACTTTCAAAGTCATGAAGTGATGGAAGGAGTCTGCATATATTTATATGTCTGATTAGGCACTTTAGGGCCCATTCACATCACTGCTAACATGTGTTGCTGCATAGCAGTGCTTCTGAATGGTACCCAATATCTCTTTTCACAGAGAGTAGCTGTAACATGAGGTGCGCAAATGCTGCATATGATGAATAAATAGGCTGCACTAACCCAAAGCACATTGGTGTGAACATACACTTAGTTGAAAATGAACTCCATCCCCTATATAGACATTTGTTCTAGTACAAAGGTTTTTATTAAAATGATAAAAAGACTTATAATATAAATAAAGCCAATAAATATTCAGTAAGAAACATGTGTAATCATTGAAACATCAGTCCAATCAGTCATGAGTATCATTAACAATAGCCGTAATTTTCTCATTAACCATGGTACCATGCATTCGATTTTTAATTTCTAAGAAATTAAAAAAAAAAGATTTCCATGTACATGCAATAGTTTGTTTAGTAGTCATAAAAATATAAGTGAAAAGAACAGAAGATTTTCTATCAACAATAGGAAAAGGAACATGAAATAGAGCATGTTGAGGATCCTTGGTTAAGTTAATTCTCAATACTGAATAAATCATATGGTATACCCTTATCCTTAATCTAGATACTGTGGGAGTTACCTTGACAAATGGTAGGCAACTAGCAGGACTGGATGCCCCATCAGGGTTTTATTGAAACAAACACAACAACAAAATTATCCCAACAGGATGGCTTAACGTCAGCCGGTTACAGATCAAACACATAAGCACTTATCTTCAGCTGTCCAGTGTTCTTTACCAGTCCATTTTCAAATAGGCAGAAAAACCCAGAGTCACCTTATGCAGAGTCTTGTCGCTCTCTCTCTCTCTCTCTCTGTCTCTCTCTGGAACACTGTGGAGAGGAATGTTCTCAAGTCCTCTCCATTATAGTCTTTTCCTCTCCCTCTGCTCCCTGGCAGCCATTCCCTTTTTACTCCCTCCCAGGAGCTGCACCTGGACTCATCTCAAGCAGTGGGGAAATCCTGGGATGGACTGCTGGAACAGCCACACTGCAATCCCTGGATTTATAGCACTGAGACCAGCAACTTGTATGGCACATATCTGCCCTCTAGTACCTTTTCTGCTGGTTGCCTACAATACTTTAGGACAAAGGCACCAGATATGGCCCACAGTACCTTCTACATTGCATCCTCTAAAGCAATTTGGTGACAAAGAGGGAACTACATGTGCTAGTCTAGCAGGAGTGAGATACCACCTCATAAGGACCTTATAGGAATTTTCTAAAGCAATCACATTCCTTGAACTTTTAGGAATAGCTTGCCATACGGTGGAGGTGTCATCTTCTAAGAAAACAATAGAAAGTTCCTTTTCCCATGCTGACAAATAAGACAAAGGTTTATTAAACTATGTATTGAAAATGTAACCGTAATAAAAAGAGATAGCACCCATCCTAACAGGCTTATCTCTGCATATGCGTTCAAACATACTCATGGTGAGAGGAAACTGAGACCTATTAGACAAACTATAAAGAAAATGACGTATTTGTAAATAATGAAAAAAATCCTTGTTAGGTATAGCGAATTTCTCCTTTAAATAAGCAAAAGTATGTATTTCTAAACCAGAAACCACAGAACAAACTGTACTAAGATTCTGTTGAATCCACCAACTAAAATCCGGTGCATTAATAATACCTGGTCAGAACAGGGGTTTATCAAATAAATCTATCAATGGATGATGACCACCAAGAAGCTTTGCTCGGTTTTTAACCCAGATCTGCAACAAATGAACCATAAATGGGCTCATATCTTTAGATCTAAGGGACAATGGTCCCCAAATCAAACTAGCTATAGAGCTTGTCTGAGCAAAGGCCGTTTCAATAAAAGCTCATTGTGGAAAGTCCTTGTTATGAACAGAAATAAAAGGGGCTACTTGAAATGCTTTATAATTTGAATATAAATGGGACACTCCAAGACAGCCAGCCAATTTAGGACGGAAAAGTACATGTTTACTAATACAAGGAAGCTCAGACTTCCAGGTAAACCGCAACACTTTATTCTGAAGGGTTTGACAAATCCTATACAGAAAATTGGAAGGATCCGCATTGGGTACAGGAGTTAGGGAAAAAAAGTCATCTTGATGGCTTGGATGCGTCCAAAACAAGAGATAAGATGTATATTCCAAGACTGCAAAAGACCACAAATAGATCTAATTAAAAGTACATAATTACTTTTACATAACGCTGCATGGTCGGCAACAATCTGGATGCCTAAATAGGGTAGCACCTTAACCCAGTAGTAGTAGGTAATTAGTTTGAAGGACTTCTAAATCTGCTTCAGATAATGACACATTCAATGCTAAAGACTTCGAAGGATTAACTTTAAGCCCTGAAATAGTTTCATAAAAAGTGAGAATCTTTATTATCGATAGTAAAGAAACATGGAGAGAAGTGACATATAACAAAATGTCGTCCGCGAATAATGAAATCTTATGGGCATATTGTGATGTTTGGAGTCCTGGAATATCATCACTTTGCCTAATAACCGCTGCAAGGGGCTCTAAAGCCAGTACAAAAAGTAACGGGGACACCGCTGCCTAGTGTCTCGAGCAATATCAAAAGGTTTGTACGCATAACCACAGTACTTAACTGAACCAGTAGGACTAGAGTATATAGCATTTATCCAAGAGATAAATTCTTTGCCCAATCTCCATTTATGTAAAGCTAAATTTAGGTACAGCCGAGATATCGAATCGAAGGCCTTGTTCATATCAAGAGATGAGAGCATAAACTTTTGATTAGATATCTAGGCTAAATAATTAAGAAGCATAATACAACGAATATTATCAGAGGGCTGACTTCCAGGTATAAAGCCAAATTGATCTTTATGGATCAAGGAGGGTAGAAACTTTTTTATTCTAAAAGTAGTGATCTAGGCCTATAGTTCCCCCAGCTTGCATGATCTTTGCCAGGTTTAGGGATCATAACCACTTATGCTTGTAACATTGGCAAACTGGGAAAGCCAGAGGCTTAGAAATAATTAAATAGAGTAGTCAAATAAAGGGCAATATGATCAGCCATCTTTTTATAAAAAAGTGCTGTAAACCCGTCTGGGCCTCCTCTCTTTCCAATCCTAAGGGTTATGATAGCCGATAGTACTTATAAACCGTTTTATTCATACCTAAACAATTTGCCTGTTCAGAAAATAATTGCGGAAGATGTACTTTAGACAAAAATGTGTGAGCCTTGGTAAGTGAAATTTGTGAAGGTGCGCTATAAATTTTGGCTAACTGATGTCTGAATTCCTCTATTATAATAATGGGGTAGAAGTAAGGACATGATTTCTAGTACACAAAAAGTTTGCCGGTCAATGTTTAGGTACATTCTGTAACTTATTGGCCAACATTGTACCAGCTTTGTTACTTTTTGTGTAAATTTTTTGTTATGTCCACCGAATAGGTCTGTCCTAGCTTTAAGGAATAGTTTCCTATTGCGATCTGTGGGGTGATTCTTAAAAATATTAGAAATCACAGCCAGTTCTGCTTCCATCTTAACCAGTTGTTGGGTACGTTAACGTTTGCGTCTGGATGCATGTCGAATCAGTACACCACGCATAACAGCTTTGTGGGCATCCCACAGAACCATAGGGAAACATATAATAATATCCGCCATTATTGGAGAATATTACAGCAAAGAGTAATTCAAACACCAGTTACCACAAAAGGACATAGGAAAAAATGAATTGCACAGCAAAATCACTGGATCATGAAAAAAAAATATTTGATCTATATGAGAGTGAGAGCCATGTGCATGGGAATAATAAGTAAAATCTTTTGCCACTGGGGGACATTTCCCTCCCTACATCTGTCACTGCCAAATCATTCAATAAAGAGCGAAAAAGGTACATCCCATTTTGAAGAACTATCGGGCTTAGATCTATCTAATTTTGGGTTTAAGACCATATTGGAATCGCCACATAAAATAACAGTACCGTGTAAGTGAGTGTTTACAATGGTAAACAAATGGGAAAAAAAGGAATCAGTTTCATATTGGGGGCATAATATGTACATATAGTTACTTGATTAACTAAGATAGAACCAACCAATATCAGATATCGACCTTGTGGATCAGTAATTTGCTGATGACAAATAAAAGGGTCCTTTTATGTATCGCAGTTAACACTCCACATTTCCTAACCGAGGCATTTGCTTGGTAAAATTGAGGATAATAATGGTGTATCTTAATTCAGAGGTAGAGGAAATATGGGTTTCCAGCAAACATGCAATGTTAATTTTTTGAGATCTCAAATAATTAAAGATAGTGGACAGTTTATGAGGGGAATGCAAACCCTGGACATTTAAAGTTACAACTTTAGGTGCCACCTGGAACAGAATAGGGATTATGGTATGTAAAAAGCAATTTAAATGGAAATCCCGATCGGTAACGCACATTGTTATCTTGCAGAATCCGCAGATACAGCTTTAAGGCTCTCTGAATTGTGGATTGTGCTAAGTCCGCAAAAACTTGATAGGATAAATCTTGATAACTTAAAGAATCTTCAATACGGGTCGTTTGTAAGATCAATTCTTTTGTACGGTAATGATGAAATTTAATGATGACATCCCTAGGAGGGCCATCAGTAGGTTTACGAGATAAGGCTCTATGGATCCTATCCATTTCTAGACGTTCAGATGGAATATCAGGCACTAAAGTACAAAGCATTGCTGTAACCACTCCATTGAGATCTAAAACAGTATCAGGGACACCTCTAAGGTGTAATCAAGATCTTGTTCGTGCCCCTCCAAAACAGTTGTCACATCAATAAAACGATCCTCCAGAGCTGCTGTGTGGCATCCTAAATCTTTAATTTTCTTTAGTAATTCTGAGGAAAGTTTTTTATTTGCCAAGGATATTTCATCCCTCATAATTTCTCTAATCTTGCCAAGTAAACGCTCACCTGGTTCGGGTTCTGCAGGAGACAAGTCAGAGGGAAATTGGTGCTAGCTACTCTCCGACAGCGATACTTCATCCAGAGGGTCTTTGGCTGAGTCATCATTACCAGGAGGATCTGGCGGAATCTAGGAATATAGGCTGCGCTAAGACCTGGGTGTCTGGTGAGACCGTTTCGGAAACTTGCCCAGAAGCTCCTCCGATGATCAGGAAGGCAAGAAGATATACGAAGAGTTGGTAGCTGTCGTTTGCATTACGTAGGAGAGGTCAATGTGCCCAAGGTGCACGGAGCCGGAGTCCCTTCAATGACCAGTCACAAAATACAGGACACTTTGTTTTTGGTCAATTATTACTATTATTAAACAGGATTTATATAGTGCCAACATATTACGCAGCGCTGTACATTAAATGGGGATTGCAAATGACAGACTAATACAGAGAGTGATATAGGAGGAGAGGACCCTGCCCCAAAGAGCTTACAATCTAATAGGTGGGGGAATATCACACACAATAGGATGGGAGATATGTAGTGATGGGAAGTAGTGATGGTTTCAAAAGACAGAAGATGGGTAGGCAAGTTTGAAAAAATGGGTTTTGAGCGCTCTTTTAAATGAGCAGAAAGTAGGAGCAAGCCAAATAGGACGTGGAAGACCATTCCAGAGAGTTGGGGCAGCTCTAGAGAAGTCTTGTAACCGTGCATGTGATGAGGTTATGAGTGAGGAAGTCATTAGTAGATCATTGGAGGAGCGGAGAGAGC
>NC_092859.1:63725760-63770846 GCF_032062135.1 Pyxicephalus adspersus
AGTCAAAGGTGACACCAAGACAACGTGCCTGAGGGGAGGGCCGAATAACAGTGTTGTTAACAGTTAGATATATGTCAGGGGGAGATTTGGAATTTGAGGAGGGGATGATGATGAGTTCTGTTTATCCAGGTTGAGTTTCAGGAATCGATCAGACATCCATGATGGGATGGCTGACAGGCAGCATGGGACCTTATCCAGGACTGAGGGAGTCAGGTCAGGGGTGGACAGATAGATTTGAGTGTCATCAGCATACAGATGGGACTGTAAGCCAAAGGAGGATATGAGACTACCGAGAGAAGAGGTGTACAGAGAAAAGAGGACCGGTCCAAGAACTGACCCTTGAGGAACACCAAGAGAGAGGAGAGTGGGTGAGGAGGAGTTACCATTGAAAGAGTGGTCAGACAGATAGGAAGCAAACCAAGAGAGAGCAGTGTCACTGATACCAATGGAGTGCATGATTTGTATTAGAAGGGAGTGATCAACAGTGTCAAAAGCAGAGGAAAGATCAAGGAGAAGGAGCAGGGAAAAGTTGCCTTGAGTCTTAGCTCTGATGAGGTCATTGGCCACTTTAGTAAAGGCTGTTTCAGTGGAGTGGGCAGCTCTAAAACCATACTGGGGGGCAAGAAGAGAGTTGGTGCTCAGGTACTGGTTGAGTCTTTTGTAGACAAAGCGTTCAAGAAGTTTGGAGACATATGGGAGAAGGGAGAAAGGACGGTAGTTGGAGGGGTCCAGTGAGGGTTTCTTTAGGATAGGGAGAATTATGGCATGTTTAAAAGCTGAGGGGTATTTACCAGTAGAAAGGGAGAGGTTGGATAGTTAGGGCAGGGGACAGGGTGGAGGAATGGGCATGGAGTAGATGAGAGGGAATGGGGTCAAGTGGACAGGTAGTAGATGGAGATGATGAGAGAAGAGTTAAGACTTCGTCCACAGTAACAGGGCTGAGGGAGGCCAGTGATGATTTACAGGTGGAAGGGGTGGGTATGGTTGGAGTGGCCTGGTGGGCAGAGACATCATGTCTAATTTTGTCTATTTTATATCTAAAGTAGGTGGCAATGTCTTGGGCAGAGAAGGATGTTGTGGGGGGAGCAGGTGTGGGGTTTAGGTCAAAGAAAGAAGTAAATGTGAGGTGCCTTTCTTGCAGTGCTGGAAGCGCGTTGAAGCTGCACTGTTGACTGGGGATAAACTGTCTTTCTTTAGTGACAGTGAGGCCCAGGCCAAGGCCGTTTTTTTAGTTTAGAACTCTTTACAAAAAAAAATACCTTTGGCCGCTGAGGTGTAACAAACAACTGGTCATTATTCTCCACAGCTGAAAGGAGTTTCATTTAGAAAACAAGTGAACTGTGGTGACAGGGATACATTTCCTGTCAGCCCATGCAGGTCACCATGGCGCAGCCATGCAGTCAGTGCAGTGATAGGAGGCCTGTTATGTCACTTCCTGTGATAACCCAGGGCAGGCAGAACGAGGGGTGGGCGGAGTTTGTGCAGCGCTCTGTGGGAGGTGGCGGACAGTGACTATGAGATCACAGGGCCTTATGTGAGAGGCCCGCTCTATCCCCTATTACCCAGCTCAACCAATTAGAAATCAGGAAGCCGGATGCCATCACAGCCCTGGTGACCTCATCATCACACTCCAAGCAGCTGCCTAGACGGGGAAACTTTCAATGAGCCCATCTCTTCCGCTGTCCTGCTGTCATGTCCTGAACTCTTCCTCTGGGATGGGATTGCAGTGCACTGACATTACTTTCTAATTGCTTGCTCTGATTGATGCTGATAGAGGAGCAGACCATGGGATTGCCTCCGTTGGAGTTCAGTGATTGCTATTTGGATAGCCCTCAGTTCAGGGAGAGGCTGAAATCGCACGAAACTGAGCTGGAGAAGACCAACAAGTTCATTAAAGAGCTGATCAAGGATGGCAAATCTCTGGTGGCAGCACATAAAAGTAAGTGTGGGCAGAGAAGTGCCATCCTCCCCCGGGCACTTTTATTCTTTAGAATAAAGTTACCTGCAGCCGTTTGCGGTGTGTTATCAGCATGGGAGCCATAGGACGAGGCAGGGAGGGTGTGGGAGCTGTGCCATGGTCACAGCAAAATACAGTGTATAGTGACATTGCCGGCAAAAAGTGAAATCAGACCATCAGCTAGCTGCATTGCATCACAAATCACATTACACAGCAAATCCTTTATATCTCTGCACCAGGCTGATACATTGCTGGGCATTGTAGTCCTTCCCATAACTGATGGCTGTGTGCTGTAGTGACGTAATGTGCTCATATAGCTAATTGCTGGGCATTGTCTTTTTAATAACAGATGACCGGGTGCTCCCCATAACTCATTGCTGGGAATTGTAGTCCTTTCTATACCTGATGGCGGGGTGCTGTAGCCCTCCATATAACTCATGGTTGGGTGCTGTAGCCTTCCACATTGTGTTGTGCTCATAAAGCGGATTGCTGGGCATTGCAGTCCTTCCTATACAGTCTTACAGTGTGGTGAAGTCATATAACTGCTGTGTGCTGTAGTCCTTTTCCATAACTGATTGCTGGGTTCTGTAGTCCCTCAATCCAATGGAGCAGTATGGAAGTGTGAAAAAGAACATAAGTGTGTTGGTGTACGCTATGACCCCCTGTCACTTTTCAAATAATGTGCAGAGTTACATTGTCATTAAGGCCCCTATTGCTCCAATCAACTTACCCTGTGTAAGCTTGGAGTTTCTATAGTATAAGTACTGGGTAATGGCACCCTTATTTTTGTGACGGTGCCATTTGAGAAGCCATTTGAAGCCGTGAAATGCCTTGACCCCATAGAGGTCTGGTTTTCCCTGCAGGTGTTGATGGCTTGCCATGTGTACAGACGAGAGCACTCACAATGTTTCTCATATAGTGACTGGTGGATGTGAACTCTGTTCTGGTTGTTTTCTCTGCAGCATTTTTGGTATTACATGGTTGATGTGGAGGTTTGATGCATCTGGGTCTCAGGGTTTAAAAATAACTCCTGCATTGGTGAATCCGCTGCATAGCACAAAAATCCTTGGATTTACAGTGTAAATGGATTACAATCAGCTATGTATATTCTCTTCTTCCCTATCAGTTCCACACTCAGCCAGGAGAGCAACTTTATTTTGGGAGCAATTAACCCAGCACCAAAGTTGTTGTGCCGCACATCACTTTATCTGTGTATATTATGTTTTTGTGTTTGGCTGCTTAGTTGTTATGGTTCTCAAGTGTATTGCGTAAACAGCATCCAGATGATAGGATGCAAAGTTCTGAACAGTTACTAGGGTTTGGGATTTTTATTCTATTTTATTTTTTGCTGTCTCCTCCCTAAAAGGAGAGGATTCAGTCCTTGGTTTGTACTGGAGACAGTAAGTGATAGGAAGTCTATTAAAGTGTGCTTGTCTCCAAAATGAGAATTTAGGTACAGTTCTCCAATGGGGGCAGCAGTACCTATGGCTGCTCTTTGACTGAAAGTTCACTTTAGAGAGATTTCTTCCCATTTCCTGTTGCATCTCCAGGAGAGGAAGTGAATGGGAATCTCACCAGCAGATCACAGACAACAAACGATGATAGAGGTTTTACCCTTTCCTATTAATCACCATTAAATTGAAAAGTTTTTTGTTAATTAATTTTAGTGACTACCTATTGTAAAAACTTCACAGGTAGCACTTAATGGTGATTAAATATGCATGTTCACAGAATGCTGTGACTTTAACTAGTAAATGCTGTTTGTGTAGCTTAGTGCATAGGGGCCAATTTCAAAACTGCCCCCTGATGGAATTTATTTGTATGAGATGCCCAGTGTCCTGTATTTTATTCTTATTGCATGCCTAGTAAACATTGTTGGGCAGTGGCCTATATAATGATGCTTTTCTTTGTGAAGAAAACATTTTATTATATTTTTATTCTGTCCTAAATGTTAGTTGTATTTTGTATTGAGGCTTTTTATCTTAGCCACATGTGTCATGTCTATATCTCAGTCATGTGTAAACCATATTATTGTGTTCACATGTAAGCAGCACTAAAACGTTTGCATAAATGTGGACCAACTTTTGTTGTGGCTCAGGTAAACGCATGCTCAGTAAGTATTATCCATCAATTACACAAACTAGGACTTACAATCTTTTTCAATTATTGTGCTTACAGAGTTTTCTTCTTCTGTACATCTGGTGTAAAACATTAGGCACATGATAATTTTTTACAGTAATCAGCAACACACATTTACAACATGGAGTACCTTATGTTGTGTTTCAGCATGGGACATATTAGAACTTAGTGGAGGTTGGGTTTACTAATTACTCTGCATATTTTACTTTCTTTTTTCACTCTCCAACAACAAACCAATGTGCCAGCTGCAAGCTCTACATGTGAGGCAAAGGTTCATCACTCGGTTGCACAGTAGGAAGTGTAGAGTATGCTAAGTTGAAAAAACAAGAAAAACAGAAGTTAGGTGTGTTGAAAGGTTTGTGTTTTGTCCTTTTATAGCATTTTGCAACATGTTTACCACTAAATGGCTGGAAAAATGTTGAGACACGTTTTTATTAACCTTTTATCAATATTTATGTAAAAGTTTTGAGAGCTTATGATATCGGACAATTTGTGTAATAAAGTTGTGAAAGTTGTGGAAGAGGCGTGCTATCTTAGAAATTGCTGATTTTCTTTCCAGTATTTTAAGAACTTCTTGCATTATATTCTATTTTATTGCCAACAAACCAGACATATTTGAGTAGCCTAATACATCAGAGTGGGAAAGGACTTCCTCATCTCTTTTCCTTAATTCTAAAGTCTTATGAGACATCAAGTAATCATAATTGGAGCATTCATAGAGCATTCATATCCTGGAGAATGCTGTGGGAAAAACTCATCCCTCTCTAGGTCCTAACACGTTGCAGAACATTTCAAGAGTGGGTGATTCCAAATAATTTTCAGAAGTTACTTCATGCATTACAAAATAATGCAATTTTGTAATGCATGCGTGCACTCATGGTATGTTTTTTTTAACTGCCCCGAGTTCAGTTTCAAACTAAAAAACAAACATGTTCTCACTTTGGGCTTGAGCAACATAGTTTACAATTTTATCCTGGCAGTAGTGTAAAGGTTACCCTGTCACCTAACTTGTCTCACCATTTACTGCATCAGAGCTTCAGTAGGACTGGCAGTGCCCTGTATACCTCCATCATATAGGAATGTTCCCCCAAGACATAACAGTATAGCACACAGTGGCCACTGTAAGGAGTAGGCTGAACACAGCCCATGGCAAAATATTCTGAGCAGGCTGTTTGCCAGATTGTGTAAAAGTGTAAAACATCATAGGCTGCAGTTGAGAACACAGTTGAGAACACTGAGGTTAGAGAAGTGATCTGAATGTGAATTTGAAAGAAGAAATTGTTGATGGAGCAAACGATGAGGTTGAGGCAATATAGGTGGAGATGAATGTTGGTATTCATAACACACAATTAAATATTGGCATCTGCCATAAGCCCCCTAGTGCTAAGGAAGAAATAGAGAATCAACTACTAGCACAGATAGAAAAAGCAGTAAAAACTGGAAATGTTTTATTTATGGGAGTTTTCAACTACCCAGACATTGACTGGCGTAATAACACTAGAGGAACAGCAAAAGGGAGGACATTTATACATTTAATACAAGATAATTTTATGGTACAGTTTATAGAAGTCCCAACTAGAAATGATACTCTGCTGGACCTAGTTCTTTCTAACAATGCAGAATTTATACCAAATATGCATATAAAAGGGAATCTGCGTAGCAGTGACCATAATATGATTTCAATTAATGTAAGCTGTAAACAGGAAGCAAAAACAGGAAAAATAAAAACATTTTATTTTAAGAGAGCAAAATTTCTGTTAAGTATTGTCCCTAAAGAACACATAACAAAAATGGGATAGTTTCAAATCTGTTCTACACAAGCACACTGAAAAATATATTTCAATGTATATTAAGTTTAAGAGGTTGAAATTAAAACCTACATGGTTCACAGCTGATGTTAAAAAAGCCATAAAAAACAAGAAAAAGGCATTCCAAAAATATAAAAATGAAAGATCACCTTCATCGTTTGACAACTATAAAGAATATACCAAAACATGTAAAAAGGAGATAAAATGTGCACATCTTCAAAATGAAAGACAGATTGCAAAGGAAAGTAAGGCAAACCTCCCAATTTTTTTAAAATATATTTAATAACAAAAAGATCAGATCTGAGCATGTAGGCCCCTTAAAGGATGTCCCTGGGTTGGTAACTAGGGATAAAGAAAAAGCAGATTTACTAAACTTTTTTTTAGCTCTGTGTACACAAAGGCAAAATGGCAGAGCTCAAGTCCAAATTCACAATACCAATGCCACTTCCTTAAAGGGTTCACAATGGCTCACAATTGATATGATTGGGAAACAGTTGGGCAAAATTAAGGTTGACAAAGCACCAGAACCAGATGGATTACATCCACGTGTCCTCAAAAAGCTGAGCTCCATTATTTCACAGCCATTATATCTAATTTTTAGAGACTCTTTAATCACTGGCATGGTACCAATGGATTGGCGTAAGGCCAATGTAGTTCTGATCTTCAAAAAGGGAGCAAAGTCAGTACCAGGTAACTACAGACCGGTTAGTGTAACGCCAATAGTTGGAAAGGTCTTAGAGAGTTTGATAAAAAAACACATAGAGGAGTTTCTGCTAGAAAACAATATTATAAGTGGTAGTCAGCATGGCTTCAAGAAAGACTAAAGTTGTCAAACAGATTTACTCTCTTTTTGTAAGGAAGTAAGTAAACAAATAGACAGTGGAATAGCAGTTGATATAGTGTACTTGGACTTCACTAAAGCATTTAACACAGTACCCCACAGACGGTTTTAAAAGCAAGTTAGGGAGAATAGGTTTAGAAAAGTCAATCTGTAAATGGATAGGGAACTGGCTTAAAGACCGCATCCAGAGAGTAGTGATTATTGATTCATACTCTGGATGGTCTAAGGTTAATAGTGGTGTACCCCAGGGTTCAGTGTTGGGACCTTTACTGTTTAACATATTTTAAAATGACTTAGAGTTTGGGATTAAAAGTATAATTTCTGTGTTTGCAGATGACCAAACTATGTAATAGAATTAAGTCTATACAAGATGTCTATATTCTTCAAGCAGACCTAGATGTATTGTTTGATTGGGCAGCCAAGTGGTAAATGACATTTAATATAGATGAATGTAAAGTTACATGCATGTTTCATACTGTCTAGGACAGGGCTGTGAAGTTGGAGTTGGAGACAATTTTGGGTGTACCAGGAGTCGGAGTTGATAAAAATGTGATGACTCTGACTCCTGATAAATTTAAATTATAATAAAAAAAATACAGCAAGTTCAAATGTCCTATTTTACAAACAATAGTCATAATTAAGTACTTATCTGATGTAAGAATAAAGCCCAGGGCATAGTTGTATTTCCACTAGTATGAAGTTCAGCTGAGCTATTATACAACCTGACATCCACATTATTGTAATCTGGATTGTGTACATTACAAAAATTATATTTTATTTCAGATATATTGTATTAAACAAGTGTAATGGTATAGATGTAGGTGGGTTCTATGGCCTGATGTGTGTTCAGGTGTCCCGTCTGCACTCTCCATATATGCTCCTATCCAGGGCTGAACTTTAACATCATTTTGCACACCACCTAATACTAGAAAGTTAGTTAAGTGCCCCCCTTGGCCCTGGAGCCTCCCACTACCCTGTCTTCAGCAGAATATCAGCAAACAAAGATCAAGGCAGCAGCATCTGCTCAACTTCCTCTGTCTGCTAAAAGATCTTAGAAGAACTTGGAGGAACAGCTTTTTGGATTCAAATGTAAGTGTTCACCTTTATTTTAAAACTGCATGATAGCTGCTTGTATGTACTATGATGAAAGGCTCTGTGCATGTTTCCGTATAAAACTGCAGGGCTATGTGTATGGTGCAGGAATGTATGCATGTTTGAGTATAGTGCATATTGTGTGTATGTTTCTGAGTAAAATGATGGGCTCTGTGTTGTGTGTAAAGTATATATGTTTGTGCATGTTTTTCTGTATAGGACAAATTATGTCTAAGTTTACCTATAGCTTATTTGTGTGTATAGTGCCCCTTTGTATGTATGTTTGCAATAGTGCAGGACTATGTGTATGTTTGTATTTAAATCAAAGAATATGCTAGTTAGTATAAAATATTTCATATTTATATTTTAGCGAAAGCAGCACCCCATTCACAATGACAAAAAGTCTGTCAAAAACAAGATAATGGAAAGTGCTCATACAGCCGACTTTATCAAGTGATGGGAAACATTACGTGTGCCAATGTATTCTTGAAGATAATTGTGAAAAACAATGTGATGCAAAAATTAGCAGTTTTAGTTTCAGTGGGTCTAACAAAAATGTATCAAATATAAAAAGACACTTGCAGCGTTTTTATCCTAAAGTGTTGGAAGTTGTGAATGAGAGAATATTTTCATTGATATCTTTATCTACTTCTGGGATGAAAAATGTTCAGAAATCTACTGGAGTTCAAACACAACTAAGAAAATTATATCTGACAAAGTTACCATAACAATGACACCGGAAAAAATCAAAAACCACATTATTGAAATGGTAGTAAAGAATAGTGTACCACTATCCTTCTTTTCACAGCCAGCCTTTTTGGGCCTAAATGGAGAATTGGCTAAAAAACTTGGTGTTTCCCTGGATAAAGTAAAAGGAAACATAATTGAAGAGGCCAAATATAAACAGGAAGAACTATGAAAAGGTCTGAAGGGACATTTTGTCTTCATTATTATTATTATTATTATTATTAAACAGGATTTATATAGCGCCAACATATTACGCAGCGCTGTACATTAAATAGGGTATAAAAATGGATGTATGCACACATCACAGAGTCAATTATTTTCCTAATAATGTTAGATTTGTTGATGAAAATAATAAAACAATAATGCAAATTTTGGGAGTAAAGGACACACAGGCACATCACACCAATGACTTTCTTCAGAAGTTAGGGGAGGATGTTCTAGAAGATTTTGAAATTTAAAAGGAACAGATTCTTTATATTGTGACAGATATTGCTTCTAATATGTTGAGCACAATTGAGAAAATGTAGGTGAAGAAAGTGACAGACAGATATTAAAGGAAGACAGTTCTGCAAGTATTGGAGAAAGTGAAGAGAATAGTGACATTTTGGATAACATTGTTGAAGAAGCATCTAAGCTTACTACTATTCAACATATGTGTTGTGCTGTTCATACTCTGCAACTTGCAATAAGAGATGAATTGAAATGTTGTCATGCAGCTACTCTAACTGGCAAATTGAGGCAAGTAACTGTTGCAGCCAGGGCCCCTAAAACAGATGCCATTTTGGAAAGATGTGCAGGAAATGGAGCCAATTTGGATCAAACAACACACTGCGGAACCACTTTTTTGATGGTAAAGTCTATGTGTATGTTCAATGAAGAACAAAGAGAATCTCTTACTAGATAATCAAATCTTGTTAGCTGCTATTTATGTTGATCCAATCAGCCGAATTTTGTTGAGTCATGACCAGACTGATACTGCAGAAAAGGCCCTCTATGATGTAGCAATTCGCATAAAGGGATTACTACCTGAAACACTATCACTGGATGAAGCTAAAAGCACTGGTAACTCAGGATCATCCTCTTGAAATAAAGAATTAGACTTAGACCTACTTGGACAAAATGGAACTTTCAACAGTAAAGCGAAGTCGCATATGTGTGAAAGATAAACGACCAGAAAATGTCCAAAAACAAAGATATTCCATCAAGAGTTTTTTAAAGAATTAAAAGAAGTAGAAAAGTATGATCGCTCATCGCAACTGACTGTAGAAGAAGCCATCCTTGTTTATCCCGAGATTAGTGATGTGGCTAGAATTGTAACAGCAATGCCACCCATCCAAGTGAGTGTTGAAAGACTATTTTTAGCTCTAAAAATAATCAAGTCAGATTTAGGAGCTTCTATGAAAGAGGCTCTGGCATAAGCAATTCTGTTTCTTAGAACAACACTATATTGAGTTAGTTTTGGATTGCATTTAAGAGCTATTCTACTCTACAACTGTATTCCAAGTTTAATATATAAACTGTTTTAGGTTTTCCAGCTTTTGTTTTTGTTCATGTATTTAAGCTTTGTTTTTGTTTTAAAACTACCAAAGAATGTGGTTCATATTTTTATACTGGTAAAGTTCCTGTCCCTCCTTTTTTTGCATGCTATGCTACTACTTTAGAGACACTTGATAAAAACAATCAATAAAACCTTATTGTTTTCATTTTTTTTGTCTTTTGTTTAAACTGGCCAATAGTAGAGCCTCAGCTTCCTAGCCAGTAGTTCTGTGGTTAAATGGCGTGTATGTTGCCTTCCTTGTATGTTGCCAATCAACGTGGAAAATACATTAGCATATTACAGGGTTTCTCATTTTATCTTCACACTTTTGCATTAAAACTTCACAAAAAAATTTAGACCCCCTGACTATCCATGAATCAATAAATGTATTATAAAAATTAAATATAACACAATATTTTTACCATAAAAGTTTTTCTCAAGAAACATTAAATAAAAAATATGTAATAATTAATTAAATTATTTAGTATTCATTATTGCTTTCTCCTCTTAGGTATTTAGGCAAAAAGCTAAACATTTGTATAAAAATTTGAGCAATCCTGCTCTCTTATTGTTTAAAATACACTAATAATGCTTTCTAATAAAGCACCAGAATTATTTGCCTATTTCTTCTTACTACTTCTTTCCATTTAGAGAACATGTTCTCAACAGAATTAAGAAATAGAGATTGGCGTCTCGCCCTTTATATCACCCCAACGATTTTTAGGGGAAACGGTTACTTTAATCCACCACTGACACCAACAAATTAATATTATCATCTCATCACGTGTTATCAACATTATTTTAACCTGTCTCTTAAGCGAGAAACTATCTTCTACTCACACAATCATACCAATCAATACTCAGATTTATTCAAGTAACTAAAACTGCTGAAAAATATCATTCGCCCACAGTCTGTTAATATGATCCTTGAGGGTACTCTGGTGTGGATATTCCCCTGGTATCCTTCTCTTTGATTTTAAAGCACAATGATTGCACTACTTATTGTTATTATTTCTCCATTTATGTGATCTCAACAATCCACTGAAGAAGCCTTGCTGTCAAAATGCGTCGGGTCTTGAGACCTATAATCACAAGTTGCTTTTTATGTTTACAACTAATATGTTTATCAGGATGATTGAACTTGTAACCTGAAAATTAGGCACTATGATATATAACTTAGGTCTTTAGCATAGAAGGTCTATGTTGTGCCTAGGTTTAAAGTATATGTTAATAAACCATAACTGTTGAGACTTGAGATCCATAGTTCTTCCGTCCAACTTCCATGATTATTCCGCCTGGCACATTTTCAGCAGCTCTGAACAGACATCGGAGAGGCTGCTCTGCTCTCTCCGTTGTCCGCTGATAAGAGCTGATTGCTGATTAGAGCCGGGCGGCGTGAGGAGAGCACAGCACACTATGATGAGATCAGTACACAGGCTGTCCCTCCCTCTCTCATAGCTGTGCTGAGTCTTTTGAAAAAAAAAAAATATCGTGCAAATAATGTTTCTGCCCAGTGGGCGTGTGTGATGACATCAGAGCAGTGTATGTATAAATTCTGCATGTCACATTCCTCAGCCTTAAAGCTCTGTATAAACCTTCATATTTCCTAAACTGTATGTCATATTGACTTGTAATTTTCAGGGTGCATAGGGAACACATATTTAGCACAATTCACAATTTCAGCACCCCAGCTTTTACAAATTTTATGATATGGGGATCAGAATTGTAAAATCTTGTGAAAACACAACATTGGGGTTGCATTAAAAGCAAGTGTGCCTTGGAGTCCTAAATTAAAAATGCAAATTGGGGACCCCTGGGGCCACTTACATAGAAAGGAACATTGGGGAAGGGCCCCTAAATTTATACTTTACAAATCTTTAACTGTCATAATATGTTACCCCGTCTGCTTCTCTTCTTTGAACCCCAATTTCCCTAGAATAGTGGTTTGTACAAAGCCAAAAATGTAGGTGCGGGGGGAGGGGGGAGGCAATTTTGATAACCCCCTCCACACTAAAATTTTATTACTATGGCAAAAGCACTGCCCTGTTACACATTACTGCCCATTTCTAACACTGGAAACCCAATTTCTCTGGAATGGGGAGGTGTAGCAAACTGAATGTGTGTGGAATGTCTGTGGATAACACCCCCTAAAGTTTTATCACAATGGCATCGTTAGCATATAAAAAACTCCGCCCATCAAAACGACATTGGGGTTTAGGTACTGGTAGGGTATGTCATGGGTACCAGGGCAGCTTGTATTTATGGGCATACTTTATGTAATGATGCCATGAAGATGAAAGTTTGAGAGGCGTTAGCCACAAGTGTCCCCCAGTTGCACCTATATTTTGTTTATCTGCACCTCTTTGTTCTAGAGAAACTAGGGTTCAAGGTAGGGAAGAGGTTTTTTATATTCTAATGATGCCATGCTAATGAAATTTTAGGGGTTTATACATCTGTTCCCCATTTGCACCTACATTTTCAGTTTCCTGCACCTCCCCATTCCAGATGAATTGGGATTCAAAGAACATATGCAGAAAGGGCAGCATAGTATTACAATTTTAGTTTGGTGAAAGGTAGGTAAAATATTTAGGGGGCCCCACCCCATTGCTTCTTGCAATGTAAGTGGCCCCAGGGGTCCTTCATTTGCATTTTCAATTTTGGGCTCTTTGGGCTCTTCACAGGAAGTTTTTGGTTTTGGCAGTGATTAGTAGGGCACTGGCTGCCCTGTCTCCATCTGCAATCACATGCATGATGTTTTGTGTTACCTAGGTATAGCGCTAGGAGGTGACATCTAAAGGTAGACTGAATTCACACTGGCAGTGACGTTGTATTTGCTGCGTTTACCCCTCACTTTCCTTGCGCCAGGAACCACTTCTGCCTGCAAAAACTGCTAGGCCTGAAAAGCCCAGCACTTACTGCCTGTTACCAATCCCAGGTGCCCAGCACTTACCGCCTGTTACCAATCCCAGGTGCCCAGCACTTACCGCCTGTTACCAATCCCAGGTGCCCAGCACTTACCGCCTGTTACCAATCCCAGGTCCCTAGCAGTTATCACCAATTACCAATCCTAGGTGCCTAGCTGTTGCCAAGTAGTCACTCAGGGGGACCTTTTTTTTACTGCTAATGTGAACTAAGCCTAATTTGTTAAGCCACATTGATCAAAGTATTACACTACTACAAGGGATTAGACTATTAAAACATGGAACTCTAGGGAGTTGGATTGAAATACACAGCCCTGAACTGTTGAGCATAATACATAAAAATGGAAAAATTGTACAATCTAAAAAGCCAGGCATTAGAAAGTTGGAACAAAGTATAGGAGGTAGGTAGAACACTGACACAATAGCAGGTTACTGGATGGATACCTATGGCATAAATAACTAGGAGCTCCATATTTACCGGGTCTAGCCCTGCCCACTTTTTTTTTACCACCCAGCTACAGTTTCCCCCCACCCAGCTGAAAACATTTCTGGGGAGAACACTGAGATCCATAATCACAAGTTGCTTTTTATGTTTACAAATAATATGTTTATCAGCATGATTGAACTTGTTACCTGAAAATTAGGCACTATGATGTATAACTCAGGTCTTTAGCATAGAAGGTCTATGTTGTACCTAGGTTTAAAGTATGTGTTAATAAACCATAATTGTTTTTGCACTTTACTGCCAAAAAGCCTGTCTTTTCTTTCCTCTCCGTGAAATAATCTTTTAAAAAAATGACATCCCCAGGGTAAAGCACAATTTTTATTAGAATTTAAAAATGGAAAGTATGGTGGTCAAAATAAGTTGGTGTCCCTTACTTTCAACCAAGCTCTTTACCTGGCTGGTTTAATGAAAGGGGACATTATCCATAATTAGGATGGCATGCTAAACACTCTTTTCACTTAAAAAAAATTCAAAGCCCCATCAACAAAATTGAGGAAAGCTTCTTGATTAAATGCTTGTGCTTGTGACGTGACGATGCAGTGGAGGGTCCCATTTTTCTTCCTCACACAACAAGTTGAAAACATTTCTGGAACACACTCCAGCCACAACATGCACCACCCTTTGCCCAAGGGGACATCTTCCACTTTTGGTTCCCATTGAGATGTTAAAACCTACTTTATCAAGACAGTGGATGTTTTTTCCATGTTCCTTAGCAATTAGATCAAGGATTCAAGGATTTTGTTAGCATAGCTAAGCCTTTCTTGAAGAGAGTAGGAATCATTGCGCCTTGCAGGAACCAAAGAAGTTCTTTTAATGACCATTGGAATTTATCAATGCATCTATCTATTGTTGAAATAGATACATTCATTCCAAATTTGGCAAATAATTGATCCTTCATTTCCCTGAGACTTATTCCGCATTCTTCGGACATTAGCTTGCGTAACTCCTCCCTATGGGCTTCATCCAAATTTTAATTTCTCAGACCTCCTCTAGGTAATTTTTCCATTCTACTGGAAGATTCATAGGTCTTAATAATTTTGGTTATGTATGTACCATTACAAACCATTGCTATCGGGGAGGCATCATTTCCATTCAGATAACGGTCTACCACCCTTTGACGTTCTGCATTACTTAATTCTCTGGCTTTAAGGGTAAGTGCACTACTAAATATAAAGCTAATAACTTTGAAGAGAAAAAGATGAATATTATTGTTATCTTAAAACTTAGTATAAATCCCTGAAATAAAGATACTTAATTTTAAAATTATATAAAGTAAAAACATAATAATTGACAAATCATCAATTTATTTTCATAAACAGTTGGGTCCATAAATATTTAGACAGAGACAACTTTTTTTCTAATTTTGGTTCTGTAAATTACCACAATTAACTTGAAACAACTCAGATGCAGTTGAACTGTGAGGAACTAAAGCCTTTTTAACCACAATCACTTCATTTCAGGGGCTCAAAAGTAATTGGACAATTGGCGTGTGTACAGCACTCGTGGATCCATCCTGGCATCTGTAAATGTTTCTGTTTGACACTTTTAACTGTCTTTGTTTAATTTGAACCATGCACAAACTTTGCTATTGAATATTGAATGCTGTATGTTGTGTCTTCCCCTGCCATATAATTTTGTCTTTTGAGCAAGGAAGAGAATGAATAGGTTATAACATAGTGCTTCTTTTCTACAATTCAGAGACTCTTTAGTTAGATGCAGATAGGATAGATAATTTGGCTGCAATATTTTTGGATAATGGGACTTTTCAGGCAGGGCTGTGGA
The DNA here is from genome assembly GCF_032062135.1 of Pyxicephalus adspersus. Classification (NCBI taxonomy): domain Eukaryota; kingdom Metazoa; phylum Chordata; class Amphibia; order Anura; family Pyxicephalidae; genus Pyxicephalus; species Pyxicephalus adspersus. The sequence continues at coordinate 63,741,090 of NC_092859.1, forward strand.
GTCGGTCTCTGGTACCCCCGACTCTGACTCCTCAGTATTTACAGGGTTTCTCATTTTATCCTCACACTTTTGCATTCAAACTTCAAAAAATATTTAGACCCCTAAATTATTCATAAATCAATAAATTTATTATAAAATTAAATATGACACAATATTTTTACCTTAAAAGTTTTTCTCATGAAACATTAATAAAAATATATGAAAATAAATTGATGATTTGTCAATTATTATGTTTTTTACTTATAATATAACATATAATTTGAAAAATAAATATCTTTATTTCAGGGATTTATAGTATGTTTTAAGTTAAGAATATTATTTATTTTTTTATCTTCAAAGTTACTAGCTTTATATTTATTATTGCACTTACCCTTATGGCCAGAGAAATAAGTAATGCAGAATGTCAAAGAGTGGTAGACCGTTTTCTCAATGGAAGTGATGCCTCCCAGATAGCAATGGTTTTGGGTTGTAATCGTACAACCATAACCAAAATTTTTAAGACCTATGAATCTTCTGGTAGAGTGGAAAAATTACCAAGAGGAGGATGAAGGCTGAATTATGCAAACTAATGTCCGAGGATTGCAGAATAAGCCTCAGGGAAATGAAGGATCAATTATTTGCCAAATTTGGAATATATGTATCTATTTCAACAATAGATAGAGGCATTGATACATTCCAATGGTATTTAAAAAGAACTTCTTAAATTCCTGCAAGGCGCTATGATTCCCACTCTCTTCAAGAAAGGCTTAGCTATGCATTAATCTCATTGCTAAGGAACATGGAAAAAACATGTATTTTCTTGATTAAGTAAGTTTTAACATCTCAATGAGAACCAAAAGAGGAAGATCTCCTATTGGGCAAAGGATGATGCATGTTGTGGCTGGAGTGCGTTCCAGAAATTATTCAATTTGTTGTGTGAGCAATAAAAATGGGACCCTCCACTTCAAGTTACAAGCACGATCATTTAATCAAGAAGCATTCCTCAATTTTATTGATGAGGTTTTGAATGTTTTTAGTGAAAAGAGTGTTTAGCATGCCATCCTAATTATGGATAATGTCCCCTTTCATTAAACTAGCCAGGTTGAATGTAAGGGACACCAACTCCTATTTTTACCACCATACTCTCCATTTCTTAATCCTGTTGAGAACACGTTCTTTAAATGGGAAGAAGTAGTAAGAAGAAATAGGCTAATTAATTCCGGTGCTTTATTTGAGAGCATCAATAGTGTATTTTTTAACAATAAGCGAGCAGGATTGCTCAAATTATTTATACAAAATTGTTTAGCTTTTTGCCTAAATACCTGAAAGGAGAAAGCATTAATGATCATTAAAATATATATTACAAATTTTTCCTTAATGTTTCTTGAGAAAATCTTTTATGGTAAAAATATTCTGTTATATTTAATTTTATAATAAATTTATTGATTCATGGATAATTAGGGGGGTCTACATTTTTTTGTGAAGTTTGAATGCAAAAGTGTGAAGATAAAATGAGCAACCCTGTAATATGCTAATGTATTTTCCATGTTGATTGAAGGAAGGCAACATACACGCCATTTACCTACAGAACTACTGGCTAGGAAGCTGACACTTTTCCAGTTTAAAAATATGAACCACATTCTTTGGTAGTTTTAAAACAAAAACAAAGCTTAACTACATAAACAAAAGCAAAAGCTGGAAAACCTTAAACAGTTTATATATTAAGTTTGGAATATAGTTAATAGCAATCCAAAACTAACTGTAGTGTTGTTCTAAGAAATAGAATTGCTTTTGCCAGATCCTCTTTCATAGAAGCTCCTAAATCTGACTTGCTAATTTTTAGAGCTAAAAAGAGTCTTCCAACACTGACAGGTGGGTGGCATTGCTGTTACGGTTCTAGCCACATCACTAATAATCTCGGGATAAACAAGGATGGCTTCTTCTACAGTCAGTTTCGTTAAGCGATCACACTTTTCTACTTTTATTCTTTAAAAAAACTCCTGCTGGAATCCCCTTATTTTTATATTTTCTGGACGTTTATCTTTAACGCGTATGCAACGTCGCTTTACTGTTGAAAGTTCCATTTTGTCCAAGTAGGAATCAAAGTCTAATTCTTCATTTCAAGAGGATGATCCTGAGTTACCAGTGCTTATAGCTTTATCCAGTGGTGGTGTTTGAGGTAGTAATCTTTTCATGCAAACTGCTACATCATAGAGGGCATTTCTTGCAGTATCTGTCTGGTCATCGATTAACAGAAATAGCAGCTAACAAGATTTATCCAGTAAGAGATTCTCTCTTTTCTTCATTGAAGATACAATGCCATCAGCTATTAACCCTCCACTTTTGTTCAGGCAATATATCAAGCTCTTCCATTTCAAGAAGAATTTACCAGGTGTTAAATCTTCAGAATGCAAACTCTTGGTGACAGTAAAGGGGTTAGAATGTAGATTTCCCAGTGCTTTTACTTGTGTCCACTGGCTTTCAGTTAATAAAAACATTTTTATTGTGCAGTTCTTCAAAAAAGTCTTTTAGTTTAAGCAAATGCTTTACCATCAAATAAGTGCTTCCCCAGTGCGTTGTTTGATCCAAAATGGCTCCTTTCCCCGCACGTCTTTTCAAATTAGCATCTGTTTTAGAGGCCCTGGCTGCAACAGTTACTTGCCTCAGAGTATGAACAGCACAAAGCATATGTTGAATAGTAGTACGCTTAGTTGCTTCTTCAACAATGTTACCCAAAATGTCACTATTCTCTTTGCTTTCACTTTCTCCAATACTTGCAGAACTGTCTTCCGTTAATATCTTGTCTGTCACTTTCTTCATCTACTTTCTTTATTTTCTCAATTGTGCTCAACATATTAGAAGCATTATTTGTCACAATACATAGAATCTGTTCCTTTTAAATTTCAAAATCTTCTGGAACATCCTCCACTAACTTCTGAAGATAGTCACTGGTGTGATGTGCCTGGGTGTCCTTTACTCCCAAGGTTGGTGGTATTGTTTTATGATTTTCATCAACAAATCTAACATTAATAGGAAAATAATTGACTCTGTAACGTGTGCATGCATCCATTTTTATGAAGACAAAGTGTCCCTTCAGACCTTTTCATAGCTCTTCCTTTTTACATTTGGCCTCTTCAATAATAAAATTCCTTATACTTTCTCTTTCCAGAGAAACACCAAGTTTTTTAGCCATTTCTCCATTTAAGCCTAAAAAGGCTGGTTGTGAAAAGGATAGTGGTACACTATTCTTTACTACCATTTCAATAATGTGGTTTTTATGACTTTGTCAGTTATAAAAAATCTTCTTAGTTGTGTTTGGTCCTCCAGTGGATTTCTTTTTTTATCCCAGAAGCAGATGGAATATTTTCATTGATATAGTTCTCATTCACAACTTCTAACATTTTAGGATGAAAATGCTGCAAGAGTCTTTTCAAATTTGTTGCATTTTTGTTAGACCCACTGAAACTTGGCACCAGTAAAGTTTCCCATCACTTATAATGTAAACCGTGATAATGTAAACTGCTCATAAACAGCAGACTATTGTGTTTGTTGGCAGACTTTTTGCCATTGTCAATGGGGTTCCGCTTTCACTAAAATTTAAATATAAAATATTTTATAGTAACTAGCATATTCTTTGATTTAAATATACACATAGTCCTGCACTATTGCAAACATACATACAACACCGTACTAGACACACAAATAAGCTATAGCCTACACTAAACTTAGACATAATTTGTCCTATACAGAAAAACATACACAAACATATATACTATACACATAACACAGAGCCCTACATTTTACTCAGAAACATACACACAATATACACTATACACAAACATTCATACATTCCTGCACCATACACACAAACATTCATACATTCCTGCACCATACACACAAACATTCATACATTCCTGCACCATACACACAAACATACACATAGCCCTACCGTTTTATCCAGAAACATGCACAGAGCCTGACATCATAGTACACACAAGCGCCCATGCAGTTTTAAAATAAACATGAACACTTACAGTTGAATCTAAAAAGCTGTTCTTCTAAGCTGCTGCCTTTATCTTTGCTTGCTGATCTTCTGCTTAAGACTGGGCAGTGGGAGGCTCCAGGGCCAGGGGGGCTACCTAACTAACTTTCTAGTATTAGTTGGTGTGCAAAATGATGTTAACGTTAAGCCCTGGATGGGAGCATAAATGGAGATTGCAGATTGGACACCTGAACACACATCAGGCTATTGCTCTTGCCTACACCTATATCATTACACTTGTTAAACACAATATATTGTGAACGTCAGGTTGTATAATAGCTCAGCTGAACTTGACACTAGTAGAAATACAACTATGCATTGGGCTTTATTCTTACATCAGAGAAGTACTTAATTATGTCCATTGTGTGTGAAATAGGACATTTGAACCTGCTGTATTTGTTTTTTTTATAATTTAAATTTGTCAGTTGGCACATTTTTATCCACTCTGACTCCATTTACCCAAAATTGTCTCCGACTCCACAGCTTTCTTTTCTGGTACATATCATGAAAACACCTAACACATTTTCTTAAAAAACAGAACTTTTCCAGACATTGTCGCGTTTCCCAATATCATAGTGTGTTGCAGGTTATGCAAAATTCTGCAAATTTGCATATTGCTTACTAAAGAGAAACATCATATAGAGGTCTATAATACAATGGATATTCTCTGTTATATTACCACAAAAAATGTCACTAAAATATATTAACAATATTCAAAGAACGATACCAGCACTTCAACAGATAATACCTCAATATGGTCCCAGAAATTGTGGAAACTGCAACACCATACATGGCATAGAGCCTAAGTTTGAAAAAATACATATATATCGCCTAAGTTTTATGAATCTGGGATACAGGTACACAGATAATATTGTACCAACTGGCTCAGTCAATATAATATATATAAATAGATGAGAACCTAGGTCTGCTTCTGAATCTCATGGATCCAGAAAATGATATACATATACAATCATATCAATATCAAAATGATTTCACAAAACAAAATAGTATGCATAAAGCAATCTGTGAACTTTCCAGTAAATAATATAGACCTCCAGTATATATTTGTACACCTTTCATGTACTAGAATACTGCTTCCACAATAAGCTCACTTGAGCTGGCAAAGCCCCCCTTTTCTTTCTGGTCAGGAGCTTCTGGCTCCCATATCTCTGTCCTGCCTTAAATGGCATTGCTCAGCCCTGGTCCACGCTACAGTGGGACTCGGTTGTGTGATGTCACTTCCGGCTCCAGCGTTGGTGGAGGGAAGTAAAAATCCCCTCCTTGTGTGGCAATATGGCTGATGCTGATGTGGAGTTTATGTCAGCTCATGTCTATATCTAGGCACGCTGTTTTAGCTTCACTTGTGCCTATCAAGGAATGATATTCTGTAATGGGGGAGCTGTGAAATCTCTTCAACATTGCAGAACACGTAATTTGAATATATATTATATAATTTACTAACGCTACTATCTGTTTCATTGTCACATTTCCCTTTGGATTTACCAACAACTATATTATGTTGTGTAAAGGCAACCTGAAAAATGTTATTCATTGGGCCTGATTTATGAAAGCTCTCCAGGGCTGGAGAGCATACACTCCCATCAGTGAAACTGGGTGATCCAGCAAACCTGGAATGGATTTATTTCTATTTTTGCTAGCAAATGTTTTGAATTCTGAACTACATCCATTCCAGGCTTGCTGGATCACCGAGCTTCACTGATGAAAGCATATCCCCTCCAGCCTCCAGGTCCATTAGGTATCCAACCAGATGGGTCTTTGCACCACATTGTTGGTAGATCTAAATGACATTGTAACATCTATGTTTGTAAACAGGTGACATATGTCATATGTGGATGTTTTTTTTTTTTTTTTTACATTTCTACTCCCTTCTCTGGAAAGTTTTGTTAAAAGTGCAAATCAGATTGTTGGAGATCCAGACCACTGTGTCTGTGTAAGGGCATCTGTAAATTCACTTTGCTGTCTGTCTTGATGAGAATGGTCAAAGGGACCATTATCGACAGTAAATTTATTCACTGGGCTAAAGTAATAAACAATTACTTGTTGTGTTCTACCCCTATTATTCTCTCTCCCCCCCCCCCCCCCCCAAAAAAAAAAAATAGGAAAAAAATGTCAGGATTTCTATTAGCCTTAAGCAGATTTTGTGCTCTGAGGTTATATATGATTGCTGTACAGCAGAGGTAGGCAAACTCCAGCCTTTAAACTGGATACAGCCTAGCCAGTATTCCACTCTGGCCTAACGCCCCCCTAGTTATTTATTGTTGGATCCAGCCTAATTGAATTGTCAGGTTATCGCGAATTCCCGCTATATAATCAAGTTTCCACACAGTAACCCCAATTACTATGCCTAAAGAGCAGAAACAACGCACAGCTACCAGTCTCCGGAAGGTTGACCTTTGAACGTCGTGTCTTCAACCCGAATGGAATGACAAATTATTCTTTGTCCAACGCAGCAACAAATCCCTGTGTTTAGTGTGCAACACCAACAGCACTTTCAAGCGGTCGAATCTCAAGGGGCATTTTGATGCCAAGCACACGTACAGAGACTACTACACCACAGATGAGCAGAAGACTGAAGCTGCTCGCTTGCAGTCATGGTTGGAAAAAAATTTTCCTTGGACACCTTATTAATTCGAGCCTAGTGTGCCTTTTTGACTTCCTGAAATGGCCGAGTAGTCAAAAAAGTTTGCCGACCCTTGCAGGGTCATCTCTGATTCAGAGATGATTAGCTACATCAATTACTGCCTAACTGCTTAAAAGCAGTAGCAGTATTGACTGTGTAGAATGCATTTTTTATATTGTTGTCCAACTCATAGACCTGCATTGTGGGAAAGAGTAGGAAGTGGGTCCTGGATAAGTCATAAAAATACTTTAAGCATCTGCTAAATGGTAGTCTATATGTCTTTGTGTCCATTTTTGCTTCATTATAAAAGGACAAAATAATGCCAACAAAAATCTTGCTGAGTTGGCTCTGAACAACTTTGTCTCAGAATTGCTTCCAGGGCATACTTTTTTGGAACACAATTACTCACTGGATAAATATAAGGAGCTTCCCATGTTACACACAAACATTGGATTGTGCAGTACTATTTGTACTGACAAAAGGATTTGACAAATAGTGCTGGTAAATGCAGCAATGGTTTAAAGAGCCTGTTCACCAGTACTAGAAGTCTGGCAAACAAAATAGAGCGTTAGAAGCCTTAATAAATGAGGAGCATTATGACTTAATTGGTATTGCTGAATCCTGACTTTGTTCTTCACATGACTGGGCTGCCAATATTCCTGGTTATACTCTGTCATAAAGACAAAGACAAACGAAAAGGTAGTGGTGTCTGTATGTGAGAAATGATCTGAAAGAAAATGTGAAAGACATTATGGGTGGAGATGAATGTGGGGATGCAAAAAAACATAAACAATTGTTGGAGTCTGCTATAGGCCCCCCAGTGCTAAGGAAGAAATACAGTCAACTACTAGCACAGATAGAAAAAGCAGCAAAAAGTGGAAATGTTTTAATCATGGGAGACTTCAACTAGCCTGACATTGACTGGAGAAAAAACACTACAGGAACAGCAAAAGGGAGGACATTTGTGAATTTAATACACGATAACCTTATGGTACAGTTTATAGAAGCCCCAACTATAAATTATGCTCTGCTTGACCTAGTTCTTTCTAACAATGCAGAGCTTATAACAATTGTGCATATAAAAGGGAACCTGGGTAGCAGTGACCATAATATGATTTTGTTTAATGTAAGCTGCAAACAGGAAGCAAAAACAGGAAAGATAAAAACATTTAATTTTAAAAGAGCACATTTTTTGAATTTTCCCTACCAAAAGCGGTAACCCTGTGCCACTCTCAAGGTGGAATTGCCAGCCAGTTTAAACTTCTACCTGGTTCCCACGTTCCAGTGACATCCTCCAGCAGTGCTGGCGGCGTCCTCCAGCGATGCCTGGCATCCTCCTTCCCCTGGGGATGCCCGTTATCTGTGTAACCTGGCAATGCCCGGACGGCATCTGCGTCCCTGGCCTCTAAACGTTTTGGACGCGAGACCAGGGAAAGCAGAGGCTCGAGGGCGGGACCGTTAGGCAGGTAGGCGGGACTGGGAAGGAAATGTAAAATATTAAGGATTTTTTAATGTATCGCTTTTACATTCACAAATCCTCATTAATCATACTGCCAGGGAGGGTAAAGGCAGCTCTCTGTGACTTGGACTGGGAGACAATGTTTTAAGTCTGTTCTACATAAGCACACTGAAAAATATATTTCAATGGGTAATAGGTTTTACTTTAGCCTTTTAAACTTATGTGGCTCACAGCTGATGTTATTCATATTCGCAATGTCACAGGCTTAACATGAGCCACAATGGCTCAAAATGTATATGAGGTTAAGGTTAATAAAGCACCAGGACCCGATGGATTACATCCATGTGTCCTCAAAGAGCTGAGATCAGTTACTTCAAAGCCATTATTTCTATCTTTTAGAGACTCTTTAGTCACTGGCAATGGTACCAATGGATTGGCGTAAGGCCAATGTGGTTCCTATTGTTAAAAAAGGGAGCAAAGTCATTACCAGGAAACTACAGACCGGTTAGTTTAACGTCCATAGTTGGAAAGGTCCTTGAGATAAAGAACCACATAGAGGAGTTTCTGCTAGAAAATAATATAATAAGTGATAGTCAGCATTGCTTCAATAAAGACCGAAGTTGTCAAACAATTTTACTCTCTTATTATGAGGAAGTAAGTAAGCAGGTAGTGGAATAGCAAATGATATAGTGTACTTGGACTTTGCTAAAGCATTTGACACAGTACCTCACAGAAGGTTTTATGAGCAAGTTAGGGTCAATAGTATTAGAAAAGTCAATCTGTAAATGGGTAGAGAACTGGCCTAAAGACCGCATCCAGAGAGTAGTGATTAATGATTCATACTCTAAATGTACAATGTGAAAAGTTAAGTAGGAGAAAAAGAAAGACTTTGGAGGCTCCAAGTTATTTAAAGTTAATTATGTATTGACATATTTCATATTCATACAAAATTATTTCAAACATACAGAAATTGTATATTCCCTGTTCTGTTAATAGTCACAAAACTGGTATAACAGTTGCTAAACAGAGTATGCACTAGCACGAGAAGCTTAATACGACCGTGTAAAAATGCTTATTAGAAATTTGCAGATATATAAAGCTACAACAGAATATTAGATGAACGTAAAGGTTTATATACAACTTAGTTTGTTATCAGGGGTGTTTGGTAGGAAGTTTCTAGACAATTATTTGTGTATTCCATATACATTACTGTGAATTCGAGTTCTTTATGATAATAAGTGTTGTGGATTGCCCATAGCAACGGGGTCAGTGTGTATCCGTAAACAGACAGCTGCCTTGAGAATGCAGTTAAAAAACAGGCTCCGGCCAGACTGTTTTATTAGCAAAACAAAGCACAGGGCACGGCTGAGCAACTACGTACATTCACTTTTGGTGGTCTCTCTCTGACTACCACAAAAGTTCAGCAAATTCACAATACACAGCAGTCTTTTAAGGCAAACAAAGCAACATGTTTCACTCACCTAACCCCCCTAGCACAAAGCACAATGCAGGCCTTCTGCATTGTGCTTCACATCTCACTGCAGGGGGATCACTACAATTGGATCACTACAATTCCTGGGCTCAGTTAAATTGTTTTATTTGATCCATTATTTGTATATTTCTACCAAATCATTTTCCTTAAATATATTTTTTTATTATAAGCAATGCCCACATACTATTGAAATCATATATTTGATACATTCTGCTATATATACTTGGCCCGGCTTACATATATTATATATATTTATTCTAGGCATTGGAAAGCTAAGTCCTGTCCTTTTTCTTTACTACAATAAGCATTAATGGATGAAACTGCCTATCTATTGGGGCCAAACCGTCCCTTAGTGTTCAGACCAACAACCATCTAATAGATACCCCTAAGCATTTCTGAATTATGGTATTTACCCTTTAGTTTATTCTATTATTAACAAATTCATCTTTTATTTATACACAGCTTTTACTAGAAACAAACTTCATTATCTTAACTAACTCTACAACTGCACTTTTATGTTTTGACTTGTCTACCCCAGCACGTAAGTAAAACTGACCTAATTTCGTTGATTCAGTTTTAAACCATACATTAGATTGATTTTGACATTTTTTTCTTTCTTTATGAACTTTGTATAGCAGTAATTGTATGAATTTATAATTACCACCACTATTTACTACTATGCTATTTTTCTGATGATATTTGTTTCACACCTACATATATCTATTCTAATATTATATCTTTTACAATGTTTTTGTTATGCAAGCGGGTGTGGACCCACTGTGCCACTGACCGGGTATACTCCAGAGGGGCGTGACTAAGCAGCTACCAGGTCTTCGCTAGGGCCTCTGAGGGTGAGGATAGGCTTGGGCTGCGGGGTAGCTGCAATCCCCAGAGCAATCCCCAGGCCAGTGGCAGCTGACCACAGCAGTCAGGAAACAAGGATACAGGACCAGGGCCAGGCGGCAAACGGGCAAAGTCCAAAAACGTATTCCAAGGTCAGGGTCAGGCAGCAAACAGGCAGAGTCCAAAAACGAAGGCAAGGTTCGGTACTCAGCAGAGCAAACAGACAAAACACCTTAGCACTGAGAGTAACGCAGGTAAGCCAGAGATTGCTCAGGCAACTTCCTGTAATAGGAGGTGCCTTTAAATACCTGCAGGACATGAGCCATAGGCTGTAGGAAACCGAGGGCGTGTGTGTGTTACCTCAGAGACACACCCACGCCAGCTCACACACCAGAGCAAGTCTCAGCATGAAAGAAACACTGACATGGAACATAGGTAGTGGGTTACCTGAGAGATAGGACCCGGCGCCCGTGCCTGCGATTTGGAGCAGCGGCGCTGGCACGGCCTGCAGTGCTAACAGTTTTATGTATATATACAGACTGTTAAGCTTGTTAACTATCATATTCCTGAAGAAGCTTATTCGTGGTGAAACGTGTTGGATTATACAAGGCTTAAGCACGGTCCCCCTCATTTCTTCGCTCAATTGTTTTGTTGTTAGGAGTACGTATGTATAGTACATGAAAAACCCATATCCTGTGCAATGTCAAACCGGTATTAGGTGTTTACTTAAATGTACAATTGTTTCAATAAGTGTGGTGAAATACATATTTAACTTCCTAAAGCAAGTTGTGAGCTGCAAACCTCTTTTCTTGTTCCTTTTTGATTTTACATATTAGCTATTTGAAGAGGTGGCTCCACCTAATTCATAATACCAGTAAGGGGAGTAATACATACCTTTTTTAATGCTGAAAGAGTTACAAAACGGCCCATTTTAAAAAACGATCCACAACCACTCAAATACCGTACCGTAGAAGGAGGAAGATCAATGATGAAATCCATAGATAGATGACACCAAGGTTCTGTGGGAAAAGGTAGTGGAAGAAGTGGGCCTGCAGGTGACAGACTTTGTTTGCACACAGACAGCACAGGCTTTGACATAGTGTATCACATCCTTGTGAAGATTGGGCCACCAGTACTGTCAGGAGAGAAATGTAAAGGTTCTGTTTACACCTAGGTGACCAGAAAGCTTGGCGTTATGTGCCTAACGTAAGATTTTGGTACGGAGTTGGGGAGGCACCAGGGTTTTACCCGGGGGGGGCGGGGTTGGGAATAGCAGATTCCTGGAAAGAGGTCAAGACCAGGATGCGGGCTGGAGGATTGATAAACTCTGGTTCTGCAGCAGTCTCTGAATCCTATGAATCAAAGGAGCCAGATAGAGCATCTGCTTGGGAGTTAGTGGAACCGGGTTTAAAGGTGATCACAAAATTAAAGCGAGAAAAGAACAAAGACCAACAAGCTTGTCGGGGGTTGAGATGGTGAGCAGTGGAGACTCCAACAGTGGAGGCATCAACCTCGATGGTGAAAGGTTTGGTAACATCTGGCCTAACAAGTGCTGGACTGGAAATAAAAGCCTATTTGAGGGCATGGAAAGCCAGAATAGCCTCAGAGGGCCAGTCCTTAGGATTTGCATCCTTCCGTGTCAAGAGCGGTGATGGGAGCAACCAGTGTGTAATAATTCCTAATAAACTGCGGGTAATAGTTGGTAAATCCTAGAAAGCGTTAAAGCCTCGGGGTAGTGCCAGTGGCCAGTGTACTTCTTGTCTATTATACGCTGTTTTCCATTCATCTCCCTCCTTGATCTGAATTAGGTTGTATGCTTCCCAGAGGTCTGGTTTAATGAAGATCTGAGCGCCCCGAAGGCTTTCAAAGAGTTCACTGATATGAGGCAGCGGGTAGTGGTTTTTAATGGTGATGGCATTGAGGCCTCGGTAGTCTATACATGGCTGAAGTGTCCCTTCTTTTTTCTGTATAAAAAAGAACCCTGCGTCGGCAGAAAAGGACTTATAAATTCCCTCTGCAAATTCGCTTTGATGTAATCAGTTATAGCCGGGGTACACCCGACCTCTGGGAGGAGTGGAATTCGGAATGAGGTCTATTGCACACTTGTAGGGCCTGTGGGGAGGTAGCTGCTCAGCATTGCGCTTAGAGAACACATCCTGGAAATCCATATACTGAGTTTGATTGGATGGAGCAACCTAATGCGTGGAAAAAGCAAGAGGCCTGATAGGCGTGAGCTTGGCCAGGAATGTGGAGTGACACGAGGGACCCCAAGCCAATACCTCTGGATTAGTGTAATCAAGCAGAGGAGAATGCTGTTTAAGCCATGGGAGTCTCAGGATGACTGCAGAGCTGGCTTGAGGAAGAACAAGAAAAATTATGGTCTCGTGGTGAAGCACCCTAACAGACATTTGTAAAGGTCTCCTCTGGAAGCGGATCAGTCCACATGACAGGGTTGATTGTGCATGATTTGATTGTGTCCCTTCTGTCCGCAATATTTGCGACCAGATGAGAGACGCCGGGACCTCTCCTCTTGAGATAGCCTTGATCGGCTTAGCTGCATAGGTTCTTCAGAGACGCTGAACGGGAGGCTGGAGTTTGTAGAGGCCTTTACGTGCATGAGATTTCTCCTGGAAACGCTCTTGGAAGCGAATGTCTATCTGGATGGCCAAGGAGATCAGATCATCCAGTGACTTGGGAATCTCCCTATCAGCCAACTTATCCTTCACGCTATCAGAAGGGCCTTGCCAGATGCGCCTCATTGTTCCAGGCGAGCTCAGCTACCAAGGTATGAAACTGTTATGCAAACTGACCTACAGTAAGCGACCCTTGGTGAGGACGCAAGAGCACGCTGGCTGCTGAGGAGGGGCGCGTGGGTTCATCAAAGACCCTCCCAAAGAGGCTCAGAAAGGCTTCAATATTACCTGTAACCGGATCCTTCGTTATGGAAACACGGTCCTATTAAACTTCTCGTGCTAGTGCATACTCTGTTTAGCAACTGTTATTCCACTTCTGTGACTATTAACAAAACAGAGTATATACAATCTCTGTATGTTTGAAATAATTGTGTATGAATATAAAATATGTCAAAACATAATCACCTTTGAATAACTTGGAGCCTCCAACCTCTTTTTTTCTCTCCTACTTAACTTTTCACATTGTACATTTTTTAAAGAGGGTGGCTCACACATTTACCTCCTTTGGAATAGAAGTATATATCAAACTTCATTATTTGTCATACTCTTATTGGTCTGGTGGTGTACCCCAGGGTTTAGTGTTGGGACCTTTACGGTTTAACATCAAATGATATATAGTTTGACATCAAAGGTACTATATCTGTGTTTGCAGATGACACCAAACTATGTAATGGAATTAAGTCAATACAGGATGTTTATAATCTACAAGCAGACCTGTATGTACTGTTTAATTGGGCAGCCAAGTGGCAAATGACATTTCGAAACATTTCGCTGGAGGGCAGGGACTGATGCTCCCGTAAAAACTGAAAAGATTTCACCCCAGTAAATGAAAATAGTTCATACGCATCGAACGGGCCTATCTGCCCACCAGCAAAATGCGGCCGGGTTAGTATATGTTGGCATGAAGGCCGGGCACCCAAGAATACCCGACAAAGGTGCATGAGGGGACATCAGCCCGGATGAAAATTTAGGTTTATCCCATAGGCCTAATACATAGGACAAACTGGTGTCCTCCACTGGGGGGCGCTTAGATGGTGGTAGCCATAGTAAATTATGCATTGACACCTTAGGCTTCTAACGGGGCCAGTTGAGCAGCCAATAGATATTTTTGAAAACTAGGAACCGAAAGGCCACCAGATAACTTAGGGCAGTAAAGAACTTTTTTGGAGACGCGGGGCATATTAGGGTGCCAAATGGTGGAAAGTTCTATAGGCAGTGGAGGGTAATTGGCTGAGTAGATGGAGGGCAAACGAGAAGTGATTTTGATCCCTCAGTCTGCTGAATGTCAACTAAAATGGACCCAGCAAAAATATTATCAATGTGGTAACAAGCCTGGTACCTTATTGGCCAAATAGTTAAGCAATTTGAACCCAAAAATTGCCCCCATCTCTTTGCGTAGCGCAATATAAAAAACCCCAGCATTTAAAGGAAACAACTGGAAATATCCCTTTTGGAATATCTTTGGAATGGGTGTGGGAAAGGTTTCTCGTTAACTTGTTCTAGGGACAACTGTAACATTTTTGTTTTTCACTCACTGTATTTCTTGATGACAGTAAACACCAGTGTATATGTGTGTGTTGGGGGGGGGGTTGTTTCTTCACCCAATGGGTATGCAAACTTTAATAAAATCATGACTGAGGGACTAACCGTTGTTTTGCCTAGCTTTACACTTTAAGTGAATATTGAAGCAAAGTGTTTGTTTTAAACATCCTGCTGTTTTTAGAGACTGTTCATGAAGACTGTGATGTTGGGCATTTGTCATACTCACAGGATACAATGCAGTGTTCTCCTCAGAAATTTTTTTCAGCCGGGTGGGGGAAAACTGTAGCAGGGTGGTAAAAAAAAGTGGGCGGGCTAAACAAAGCAAATTTGGAGCTCCTAGGTATTTATGCCATAGGTATCCAGTAACCCCTGCTATTGTATCAGTGGTCTACCTGCTCCCTATACTTTGTTACAATTTTCTCATGCCTGGCTTGTTAGAATGTACAATAAGTAGTGTAATATTGTGATCATTGTGGCTTAACAAATTAGGTTTCAGTGTTCTCCCCAGAAATTTTTTTCAACAGGGTGGTAAAAAAGGGGGTGTGGCAAAACACAGCAAATTTAGTGCTCCCAGTTGTTTATGCCTCGGGTATCCAGTAACCTCTTATTATTTCAGTGTTCTACCTTCTCCCAATTATTTGTTACAACTTTGTAATGCCTGCCCCGTTAGTATATCTAATTTTTCAATTCTATGTATTTAGCCACAACTGTCCTTTGCCGTGTTATGTGACCCAACTTACTAGTGTTCTAAGTTTTAAGAGTGTGATCCTTTGTAGTAGTGTAATAGTATAATGAATGTGGTGTAACAAGTTAGGCTTAGTTCATATTAGCAGCAAAAAACATTTACCCCTTCTGAGTGACTTCTGGCAACTGCTAGGCCCCTAGGATTGGTAACAGGCGGTAAGTGCTAGGCCCCTAGGATTGGTAACAGGCCATAAATGCTAGGCCCCTAGGACTGGTAACAGGCGGTAAGTGCTAGGCCCCTAGGATTGGTAACAGGCCATAAATGCCAGGCACCTGGGATTGATAACAGGCGGTAAGTGCTGGGCTTTTTCAGAGCTAGAAATTTTTTAAGCAGCAGTGGTTCCTGGCATGAGGAATGGACAAATGTAACCGTACTGCCGGTGTGAATTCAGCCGTACTTCAGATGTGCTCCTGTGTCTGTATTTAGTTAAAGTGAACTTTTGTGAAAACATTTTTTTTTCACTTGATTCTTTTACAAAATTAGCCCAGCAGGCCCATGCTGGCTGTGCTTCCATCTTTTCTCTGATCCTCACCTGTACATCCAGTGCTGCCTTGCACTGCGCATGCATGAGATTGAACACTTTTTTTACATTATAAGAAATCCTCTGAAGATGCATGCACACAAGGAGCAGTGCAGATATCCCAGGAGGCTGCTGATTTCCCCTTCGGTCTTCACCGAAATGGAAGTGAAGACTGAAGGGGAGAGGTCCTCTCCACAAAAGTGTAAAAACAAAAAATGCACATTTTTCCATTACATAACAATGTCACTCTTAAATATAATGTTAAAAATGTGGCAATGCTTTAATAGCATCATGCATGTGATATCAGATAGGGACAAGACAGACAGTGACCCCCTTTTATCACTGCCCATATTCTATATAAAAACAGTTTGTGAAGTTTATTCGCAGTGTGTAATGTCATCGGCAGCGCAGTGTGATAGCAATGTGAGTGTAAAAGCTGCTTGTCATATTCTGCAGCTGTGTTCAACAACTCGCTGTGTTCAAACCTTCAGATCTCCTAAACCGTTGGTTGTATTAATTTGAAATTTTTAAGGTACACATGAAGGCATTGGAAACTGAAACTATAGGTGCAAGTGGGGGACACTTGTGGCTAAACCTTTCTAAAATGTAATTAGTATGGCATTATGAGAACATAAATCTCTACCTAGCAAAATGTGCTGCCTGCTCTGTTACACATATATATTCAGAATCTACACATATCTTACCTCAAACACCAATTTCTCTAGAATTAAGAGGTGCAGGGAAACAAAAATATAGGTGGAAGAGGGAGACACGTGTGGCGATCACCTTTCATCACCATGGCATCATTACAACATTAAATAAAACTGTCCATCAAAATGCACTTCCATGTTACACATGACTGTAACCTTCCAGTACCTCAACCTCAATAAACTTTAGTGGGCAGAGTTCATTTTCTAATGATGCCATAGTGATGAAGTTTTAGGGGATGTTAGTCACAGATGTTCCCCACTTGTACGTATATTTTTGGTTTCTTACACCTCCCCATTCCCCAATTGAAGTTCAGAATGTTAGATAAGTAGACAGGAATGTGTAACGGGGCAGAGAGGCCCATTGTAATGGGCAGAGTGTTTTATGTTCTAATGCTGCTGTAGTAATGAGATTGTAAGGGGAGAATGTGCCCGCCACTTGCACCTATATTTTCAGTTTTGTATCCCCCACCCTCAGAGAAATTGGTGTACAAAGAAGAGAAGCAGACAATTTCATAGGTATAGGTTTGTGACAGGTAGGTATATATTTAGGGGCCCCTCCCCAATGCTCCTTGCTATGTTAATGGCCCCTGGGGTCCCCAATTTGCATTTTCAATTTAGGACTCCTAGTTGCACTTTCCTCTGAAACAGCAAAACCAAAGTTCCATTTTTTATAACTTTTTACATTTGTGACCCCCATATCTTGAAATTCTTTACAGCTGGGGGGCTGAAATTGTAATAACTAGTATCTATGAGGGTCCCCTGTACACCCTGAAAATTACAGGTCATTGGGACATACATATTAGGAGATATAGAGGTTTGTACACACAGAGCTGTGAGGATGCAGAATGACATGCAGAGCTAGAGGTGGATACATGTCACAGGCAGAGCTTGTGCTATGAGATGGGGGCGGGGCTGCCTGTGTCTCCTTCACATGAAGGCTAAACTGTGTGCTCGACGGCAGCAATCATGTGAATTGATGACACAGAGCACAGAGCAGCCTCACTGAGATCCGTGCATCCGAGGATGAGAGCTGCCGAGAGCTGGGCGGGGTATTCAAATCAGCCGGGCGGAGCAACCGGCTCAAAACCTCTGGGGAGAACTATGAGGTTTAGTTCACATTGGCAGTAAAAAATGCCCCTCCTGAGTGACTACTTCCTGGCAACTGCTGGCACCTGGGATTGGTAACCGGTGATAACTGCTGGGCACCTGGGATTGGTAACCGGTGATAACTGCTGGGCACCTGGGATTGGTAACCGGTGATAACTGCTGGGCACCTGGGATTGGTAACAGGCAGTAAGTCCTGGGCTTTTCAGGCTTAGCAGTTTTTCAAGCAGTGGTTCTTGACGAGAGGAATGTGAGGGGTAAATGCAGCAAATGCAACCTTACTGCTAATGTGAATTCAGCCTGCCTTCAGATGTCAACTCCTAGCGCAGATTGGGGCAGGACACCCAGTGCTCTCCTCATCACTTCAAAAACAAAAACGTCCTGTGAAATTTATCCACCCGCTGTGTGTGTAAAGTCTGCTTGTCAGATTCTGCAACCTAACAACTTATTGTGTTCAATCCTTTAGATCTCCTAAATTGTTGGTTGTAATTACCTAACATTTTTAGGGTACACAGGGTACTCTCATACCTACTGATAACCAACATTTCTTTTTTTAATTTCAAGAATTTCAAAATATGGGGCTCATGAGTTTAAAAACTTTAGGAAATTGGAAGATTTGGGTTGCTGTTTTGTAAGAAAGTGCATCTAGTAGCCCAAAATTGAAAATGCAAATTAAGGACCCCCGGGGCCACTTACATAGTAAGAAGCATTGGGGGGCTCCCTAAATATTTTACCTACCTTTCACCAAACTATAATTGTAATACTATGCTGCCCTTTCTGCTTCTGTTCTTTGAATCCCAATTTATCTGGAATGGGAAGGTGCAGGAAACTGAAAATGTAGGTGCAAGTGGGGAACAGATGTAAAAACCCATAAATTTTCATTAGCATGGCATCATTAGAACATAAAAACCTCTGCCCATCAAACTGTCTGCTTCCCTATCTTGATCCCTAATTTCTCTAGAACAGAGAGGTGCAGGTAAACAGAATCATAGGTGCAAGTGGGGGACACTTGTGGCTAACACCCCCCAAACTTTCATCTCTATGGCATCATTACCTAAAGTCTGGCCATCAAAACACGCTGCCCTGTTACCCATGACTTACCCTACCAGTACCTAAATCCCAATTTTGTTTTTGATGGGCAGAGTTTTTTCTGTTCTAATGATGCCATTGTGATAAAACTTTATGGGGTGTTATCTACAGATGTTCCCCACACATTTTAGGTTTCCTACACCTCCCCATTCCAGAGAAATTGGGTCTCCAGTGTTAGAAATGGGCAGTAATGTGTAACAGGGCAGTGCGTTTGCTATAGTAATTAAATTTTAGTGTGTGTGTGGGAGGTTATCGAAAATTGTGCCCCCCCCCCCCGCACCTACATTTTCGGCTTTGTACACCCCACCATTCTAGGGATATTGGGGTTCAAAGAAGAAAAGCTGACGGGGTAACATAGTATGACAGTTATAGATTTGTGAGAGATAAGTATAAATGTAGGGGCCCTTCCCCAATGCTCCATTCTATGTAAGTTGTCCTGGGTAGTCCTAAATTTGCATTTTTGATCTAGGACTCCCAGGCGCACTTGCTTTTAATACTTCAACCCCAATGTTGTATTTTCACAAGATTTTACAATTCTGATCCCCATATCATGAAATTTGTAAAAGCCGGGTTGCTGTTCCCTGTGCACCCTGAAAATTTCAAGTCCTTATGACATACAGTTTAGGGGATATGAAGGTTTATACACAGAGAGCTGTAAGGCTGAGGAATGTGACATGCTCCATTTACACACACTGCTCTGATGACGTCGTTACACACGCCCGCTGGGTGGAGACATTGTTTGCACAATGTTTTTTTTTTTTTTCCCCCAAAAGACTCGGCACAGCTATGAGAGGGGCAGAGCCAGCCTGTGTCCTGATCTCCTCATAGCTGTGCTGTGCTCTCCTCACTCAACCTGGCTCTAATCAGCAATCAGCTCTTATCAGCGAAGAACGGAGCGAGCAGAGCAGCTGCTCTGGTGTCTGTACAGAGCTTCTAAAAGTGTGCTGGGCTGAATAATCACACCAGGTTGGCGGCCCGCCCCCCAAAAACTGGCTGGGGAGAACTATGCATAGGTTGTTTCCCAT
Organism: Pyxicephalus adspersus; assembly: GCF_032062135.1. NCBI lineage: Eukaryota > Metazoa > Chordata > Amphibia > Anura > Pyxicephalidae > Pyxicephalus > Pyxicephalus adspersus. The sequence goes on from NC_092859.1 coordinate 63,760,974, forward strand.
GCAAGAATGTGCCTCAAATTTGAAAGTGAGAAGGTCCAATTAATTTTTTGAGATGTCATGGTTTGTAGAGCAGGAAAAGAATTGTCTGGCTGCATTGAAAATGTATTTTTGAGGCTGATATATAAAAGAATCAATCAGAATGAGCCTCAGATGGTAACATTATTTGTGATGTAGAACTGTGCCTAAAGCTGTGTACAGAGCATAGAATGTGGCATTTATGATCATCTCAGGAATCAATGTTACTTTTTAATGGGAAGGATGCAAGGGGGAGCCTCCTGCTTGTCTTCCCCACTTTGTTGAACAAATAGTACTGTCTATGCCAGTGATGGCATAGACAGTACTTTTAGAGACTGAGTGCCCAAACTGCAACCCAAAACCCACTTAGTGACAACACAGCAATTCAACCTAAATACTTAGTTTAGAAAAAACAACTCATTCATTAACATCTTTTGTCTTAAAAGAAAAACACAATAACAGACCTTTCAATGATACAAACAACTTTTTTTTGAAAGGTAAAAGTTTGCATTTGGCATGCCTTTCAACAATTAATGTGATTTTTGCTGTTGTATGCATGCTGAATTTGTCTAACCTTTGCTCGTACTTTGTGAGTTTGAAAGCAACACATGCAGCATTCAGGTCATCGTCTAAAACCAGATGTTGCCCCCACCATAAAAGGTGCCCTAATACTAGTAAGTGAAACCACTTTTTCTGGTCTTATGTTTTGTGACAAAAAAAAAAAACATCACAGCATTGTAGATATATATCCATTGTGTGCTTTCAGGCAAAGAAACCAGTTTCACCAGCTCTTCTCTCATGATGTCACCAACAACATGAATTACTGCTAGCCTTGCCTAAATATTTATATCTGTGCTTTTATCTAAGCACAGGCTGCCTTTTGTACGTCAGTGGTGAGCTGCTAATATCTCGGAGATGCCTTGAATTATTTTATCCCTGTTTGGGGAAATCGTGAAAAAGGGAATTACTCCCAGACAACATGGCTGTTTTCATAATATTCCCATCAGAGAGGGGCTGACCATGTTTTGCTATGCACAGTGAAATTTGAAAACTGTCAGCTGTCAGATGATTCGATCTAGAAAGATAGTTGCAAAACTAAGATACTGTAGATGATATTTACTCGATTTCCCTTCAGGAATCTCTTTCAGTTTCACAAAGTTTGACAAAACTTTTGTGGTTGGTGTCAAAGTGCTTTCTGACACTTGATGTGCGACACACAACACTCTCATTGCACAGAATACATAACGCTTTCCCTTTGCGTTCAGTGACTCCAAATGACTTTGTCCAGGCCTCTTGAAATGATCTTCCACTATCTGTTTTGACTTTTTTTGCTGTACTCAATTTTAAATGTTCAAGACAAAAACACACACACAAAAAAAAATGAAGCACCCAATACAAATCTATCACTACACCAAAAATAACACTATTAAATAGCACTAAAGAAATGGATATTCCCTGAATCAACAATCTAGGGCGATGATTCTCATCTGGGGTTCCTTTTGAATTTGCTGACCATGAGTGCAATGGGCAATGTTCCACCGACCACCAGCTTTTGGAAACCACGTACTGTATGCCATTTCCTCCAATACAGATTTATATTTCCTTTATCCCTCCTAGCAGTAATCCCAAGTGTGACTTGGGGTGGATTTTACATGCTAAAAGCAGTAATCCCGAATCACACTTGAGGTCACTGAAAACTTTAAAAAACCCCACTTACCTTGTTCTGTTGGCGTCCTCCGGCGTCCTTCTGGTCCCTGCAGGTTCTCAGGACACTTCTTTTTTCGATCTTCAACCGACGAATGCAGGGACGTTCTCTGGGGTTTCCCGATGACGTCGGTGCGGGCGGTAGGAGCAGCGGGAAATTCAAATAATTTTGTATTGGATTCAATACAAAATAACAGTATTGAGTCCAATACAAAGAAATCTCTATATAATATAAATATAGTTATAATGATAATGCTATGATAATTGCAGAAGTGAATCATCCCTGCTTCACCCTTCATACATTTCACAAACTGCCTGGGCTTAAAGTGGACCTTGCTTCAACAAATATCAGTTTTGAGTGAAATTGTGCTTGGTACAGTTTAGATGAGTGGTCGCCAACCTATTCGGTCTTGCAGACCACTAACATTAACGGTTTGCGACTTTGCATGTGTGGGGAGCTGGTTGTCAGTCAAAGGGGGAGACACCTCCCCCATAGTGACACCGTAATGCCAAATACCTGCCCACTCTCCCATCGCAGATCTAAACCTGCGATGGGAGAGTGGGCGGGATGTGTCCAGGGACACAACCTGCCCACTGCCCTGAACCTGGGATTTGAATCCGGGATCTGGTCCGTGGTTCTGACGGGTACGCCCCGCCAGCAGGGTCCTTCTTCTCACCCTCGGTTTGCGACCACTGGTTTAGATGTTCCTTTTTTTTCTGTCTGCACGAGAGTACTTATAACTAGTGTCAGCCAGGGTTCCTCCAGTGGTTGCTAGAGGTTCCTTGAGCAATTTGTGCCTCTGTAAGTTACCATTGAACTGGGCATATCATAAATATTAGCAGGGGGATGCAAAACGGTTTATAAATTGCTGGGGTAGTGATGGATATATTTATATTTACAACATATAAAGACATTTTAGTGAACTGTTTATTTCCATCCATTTGACAGCAAGCTTTGATAAGGTCCATTTCTGTTCCATCATGACTGTACATAAATTTGGGTTCATAAAAGCATGGTTTGATCTCAGTTGAACACCTTTTTTTGGGATGATTTTGGATGCCAAAAGCGGGCTATGTCCTTTTATCCAACATCACCACAAAAGGGATCATTCATCCTACCCAATATTATTCTCTGCCATGACTAAACTGTGAAGGGTTCTTTCCTTGTTGGTCACCAAACATGCCTACTTATACTATTACCTTAAATGCTATTTCACACCCACAATTATTGTAAACATAGCTTTTTGCATGATGCAGTGTCTTCCTCAATTGTAATATAAAGGTTATACTCATAATACTGTGGACCAGCAGCCAGTGGAGTCAAGTCACTGCTATCACTTGTGATTCCTAATTTCTATACCAGTTCTTATTGTAAAGCCATAAAGGTGTCATTCTGAACAGTTCAACTGTCACTGTTAATATTGATATTGTTCAAATACATAAAGAATTCAAGAGTCTAATCATGTCATGTTTCACCTTTCAGTTTAGACCAATGGGATATAGTTAAATCATTTGTTTTTAATAGCAGTTTGTTTCTTCATTGCTCATACTGCTTTGTTAAACAACTGCTATTAAGCATTTTTGATTAAAGCAATTAGAAATATTATTATGGCTCCCTGATAACTTAGTCATAATGTTCATTCAGTTTGACAGCCTGTTTTCAATTGAGGATACAGTGAGGTAAAGAAGTATTTGATCCCCTGCTGTTTTTGTAAGTTTGCCCTCTGACAAAGAAATGACCAGTCTATAATTGTAATGGTAGATTTTTTTGTAGCTGTGAGAGACAGAATAACAACAAAAGAACCCTCAAAAACCCAGTGCTCAAAAGTCAGAGCTTGATATGCATTGTAATGAGTGAAATAAGTATTTGATCCTCTATCAACCAGCAAGATTTCGGGCTACCTGGCGTCTTCCCTGTATGTAGGTAACGAGCTGAGATTAGGAGCACCCTCTGTAAAGGAGTGCGCCTAATCCAAGGTTGTTCTAGTACCTGTAAAAAAGACACCTGTCCACAGAGGCAATCAATCAGATTCCAAACTAGTCATTATGGCCAAGACCAAAGAGCTGTCCAAGGATGTCAGGGACAAGATTGTAGACTTACACAAGGCAGAACTGGGCTACAAAACTATCGCCAACCAGCTTGGTGAGAAGGTGACAACAGTTGGCGCGATAATTCGCAAATGGAAGAAACACAAAATAACGCTCAATCTTCCTCGGTCTGGGGCTCCATGTGAGATCTCCCCTCGTGGAGTTTCAATGATCAGGAGAACGGTGATGAAGCTACCCAGAACTACACGGGGGGAACTTGTCAATGATCTCAGGGCAGCTGGGACCATGGACACCAAGAAAACAATTGGTAACACACTGTGCTGTGAAGGCCTGAAATCTTGCAGAGCCCGCAAGGTCCCCCTGCTCAGGATAGCACATGTACAGGCCCGTCTGCAGTTTGCCAAAGAACATCTGAATGATCCAGAGGAGAACTGGGTGAAAGTGTTTTGGTCAGATGAGACCAAAATTTAGCTATTTGGCATTAACTCAACTCGCTGTGTTTGAAGGAGGAGAAATGCTGCCTATGACCCCAAGAACACCATCCCCACCGTCAAACATGGGGGTGGACACATTGTGCTTTGGGGGTGTTTTTCTGCTAAGAGGACAGGAGACTTTCACTGCATTGAAGGAACAATGAACGGGAACATGTACCGTCAAATCTTGGGTGAGAACCTCCTTCCCTCAGCCAGGGCAGGGCCAAAACACTCAGCCAAATCAACAAAGGAGTGGCTCAAGAAGAAGCACATGAGTGGCCTAGCCAGTCTCCAGACCTTAATCCCATAGAAAATCTGTGAGGGGAGCTGAAGGTTCGAGTTGCCAAACATCAGTCTTGAAACCTTACTGACTTGGAGTGGATCTGCAAAGAAGAGTGGGACAAAATCCTTCCTGAGATGTGTGCAATCCTGGTGCCCAACTACAAGAAACGTCTGACCTCTGTGATTACCAACAAGGGGTTTGCCATCAAGTACCAAGTCATCTTTTGCAAGGGGGTCAAATACTACTTTCACTCATTACAATGCACATCAAGCTCTAACTTTTGTGCACTGGGTTTTTGAGGGTTCTTCTGTTGTTATTCTGTCTCTCACAGCTACAATAAATCTGCCATTACAAATATAGACTGGTCATTTCTTTGTCTGAGAGCAAATGTACAAAATCAGCAGGGGATCAAATACTTCTTTCCCTCACTGTATAAGTTGCAGAATAAGCTCTAATCAGAAGGCTGACATTATTGTGCTATCTTTTCTCTTGGGGGATGGGGTGTAGCATTAATGTGTTATGAAGTATTTCTGGTATTTTCCTGTCTGCCTGCTATGTAGCGCACTTCATACTTGTTTTCTCAGTGAGGTGGGTGTGCAGAGAGTACAAGTTTTGGCAGCCATTCACTGCCTTGTACAGAAATGGAAAGGTTTGCAGTACATGATATTAGCCCCCCCCCCCATCTACTTTTCCACCTCCGCAACTCATGTTAATTGTACCCCTTCCTAATTATCTTCTAACATATATATAATTATCAGATTATGATAACTGAATAATTCTCTGCAGCTTTCTTATTACTTCAAGTTTATATCGATTTAGCCTTTTTAAGAGCTGGTGATGTCCTTTCAAATCTAATTTGTGAATAAAAATAAATGTTATTGACCTTTGTTCCTTTTAAAGGCATAATATTGTTTTGTGAACATTGCTTTTTCTTATCTGGAAAAATGTACATGTTTCTGGAAGCTTATAAATTTGCCCATAAAGCAGTAAATGTGACATTCTTTGCAGGTTTATATCTATTTTTACTGTGTTTGAAATTAGTGATTGTTTTGACTGACTACTGGCTGAAATGAATATACTGAGTTTTATTAAACATAACTGGATCTTGCACAAGGTATTCTAGTCTGGAGCCTGGGAAACCCAGCTATACCCGTCATTCTGCAGCAGTAAACAGGGGGTTATTTGACTAGTCAAAGCTGTGCACCTGCTTGTCATTTAAAAAGAGAGAATATAATTGTAGGCATTTTTTGACTAACAGGTTGATTGCCTATTGCACACCTTATCCATGTCATTAAAATAAATGAGCTGGAGAGGGACAAAGCTCCTACCTTGCCTGGATCCCCATCCAGGACTTTTTAATGATTGACAGAGGAATGGACCTGGTTTGCATAGTAGGTAGTAGTTTTAAAATCCCTTTAGAAAAAGTATTTAATATTTATAACTTGCTTATTGTGGTATATTAGCTAAGTAAGCAAATTACTTGCCTAATTTTGTGTAATCAAGAGATTAAATGATTTATGAAAGTTGAATAAAAATGAAATGCCTGCTTTTCAATGCATGCCTATTGCAGTCACATCCTCTTCCAGCATAGCTATATATAAATAATCTGTCAGTATGGAGAAACATTTCGTTTTACTATTAAGTTCAACTGCCAAATCAAACTTTCACAGTATTTGACTTGATTGTGTTTAATGCAATGTGAGTCCTTCGCAAAGTGTAACGTATGTGTAAGGATAGAATGGCTTCTAGAGCCGCTGCTCCTCCATCCTGATGGCTGGCTATCGTACCGATGGTTTTCCTTCTCTATGCTCACTGAAAACACGTGTTGAAGCTTTCTACTGAAAAACATAGCATATTGTATAAAATAATTAAATAATTAGCCTTTTGCTTGGGATCCTGGTATAGACAGAAATAACCCAAAGTTATACCTATCAATTGTGATATCATGGGTCAATGTACACTTGTTCCAAAAGCCCTTAAACACATGAAAAGTTTTGAAAACAATTATTGTTGGAATATTGCTTGCAGCTTTCTGTTTGGATGAGTGCTTAATAAATACTTGGCCTAATCCAGCTTTCCCTAGTCAGAGTTAAAGGAGTGATTAGTATCCATTAGTATTAGTGATTTGTATCCATTTTATTATTGTCCTATAGTCACATGCATAGTAGAATTTAAATTAGATATGGATATGAGCTCTACTTTCACCACTGCAAACTGTATTATTTATTGTGTATTTAAACCCTAAGGATAAACCTATTTGATCTTCTTAGGCTACGTACACAATTCTGATGATTCTCGTCCGATAATCGCTTCAGGCTGATTTCGGTCAAGAATTTGGCATGTGTACAGGGCTCATCATTCTGACATCGTCCGTGGATCCGTCGGGACGGTCGAACGAGGAATGATATTGGCCTTGCCTAGTGGAATACAGGTAGGACTACATAGTGCCAATTTCGACATCCCCCAGACACAGTAAAACTTTTCATTATTGGTGGGTAAGACTATGCCAGATAAGAAGTTTGCCAACTAGGTCTGACGTAGAGGTCCTGATTACAAAACTGGATGGCCACTTACCAGGTGGCTGTGTTTGAAGTAAAGCAGAAAAGCATAGAGTATAGTGAAAAGCATAGAGAAAGCTTAACAGCTGGTGTCTTTAAATTTTTTGATGCAACTTGCAAAACACTCCAGATGAGGTGCCATCTGAAACCATAAATGGATAAAATTAAGAGAGGAGATTATCCTACCCATGGTGATGCGCCTTCATCTGAGAATAGACAAATTGAAGGATTCCTTATAAGCACCTGGCAGGTCTTATAGGACAGGAAGTATAAAGTATTTTTTTTTTTTTTTTTTATTGAGAGACAGGAATACGTGGCTCTTTAGGACCTTCTGAGGGACTTCAGTAGGTACAGAAAATTCTATGACTCCTCCCGTGACTGAGGTTAGAAGTTATCTGACAGTCTCTTTGCTTTCACTTGTTTCAGTGGTGTTGTTGGTAATGACCACACCTCTGGTCTCAGCTGCAGCTTGTTATCATTACCATTCCTCTATTTAGCCCGGCTTTACACTTCAGGTCATGTGGTTGATATTCTCTGCTTGGAGGTGGAAGAGCTGGTGTGTGGTCCTCTACTGAGTTCCTGCTCATCCATTTTCTATTGAAGATAAGTTTACTTCTCGCTGGTTCGTTCATCTGGGAAGGAACCAGTAGTGTCATACCCTGTCACTACTCCTAGGGCATTTCAGGGCTCCTAGGGTCTAGGTTTTGGTGTATGATGAATCCTCCCACCTTCAGGGTCTATTCATACTGACAGGAGTCAGGGCTAGATTTAAGGTTTCTGTAGGTGGTGAGCATTTCCCTCTTCCTAGCTTGGAGGTCTAGTCCCTTGTCATTATCTTCCTGTTTTCATTCTGATGTTCCTCTCCTTCCTCCTTACCCCGTGACAGTTTTACTGGATTTTTTTTTGGTAATGTTTGAGGATTTGCATGTTCATTAACCTATCCAACTTTAAATTGAAACTTACATTGGAAGTCCCACTTTGAAAATTTGCAATCACCACCCAGCTTTTGTTGCCAGGGATACCAAGCAATCCAGGCTTTCCTTGCAGGTACCAGGAATGACTGAACCCTCACACGCCTACGCATGAGTTACATCATCCTCATCCCACTGCCATATAATCTCCATTGTCCCAAAACCATTCTGTTATTAATATGTAAATAAAAAATATTTTTTTTCTATTGTTTGGGATTATTTATTAAGTGGAGTTAGGTTCCTATTTTAAATAATTACATGCATTTGGTACTCTGTTTAATGTTGCTTCCATCTATTGCACTGTACACATATGTAGTTCTGAAACTTTCTCTGGTGTACAGGGCAAAGCTATTTTAACGTTGGAAATATCCTCCTGCCAAGGTAGGTCATTGTGAAGATTTGCACAGATGAGTTTTTATAATATTTCAGTACACCAGTAATTACATTACTTACTTGCTAATGGTTTACATTGTATTGAATGGGTTAATTTGTATGTGTGTGTGTGTGTGTGTGTATATATATATATATATATATATATATATATATATATATATATATATTTTTTTTTAGGTAAACATCTAGCCTAAAATTATGTACACGGACCATTGATTCCCCAAAGTTGGATTGACAAATGACCGCTGTACCTTCATATAGAGGAGAGCACATCCTCCCCTCTAAAGAACAGAATGGTGCAGAGTGTACAGTGTTTGTTCAATCTTCTGTCATTTGAAACAGTCACAAAGATTGTTTCTAGCGACAGAAATGTGGCATCTGTATGGGGCTTAAGAGCACACACCAAATCATTTTATTTAGATAGACATGTGCGTAGACATAGTGACCTCATAGCAAAGATTTTGAATGGCAAGGACTGTTAATAGTAGCAAGTTCTGCAATATAAACATTTTTTTTTTTTTTTATATTATTCTCATAGGCATGTAATTCTGCTGTATGAATGGTGTTTTCAAGCTAGAAGGTTGTAATTCTCTTCTCTAGCAGGTGATAAATACATGTTAGATTTGCTTGCATGGGAATTTCAGGAATTGTTTCTAACCAGGCCAGAAGAAAAGGGATCAAGCCTTTAGAGGCTCATATTAAAGTAGCTAAGTACAACTCCGCAAAGCTGAAAAACACAGCTATTGTTCCTGAACCATATTTACCCTCCCCCTTCTCATTGAGGTCTAGTTTTATTTTTTTACAGCTCTTTGTGTAAGATGTTGCATGAGAAGAGTCTTCACTAAATCAGAGAAATTGTTCTTTTTACTTCAATCAACAGGGGTTAATTGTTTAGACTGGGTACTCCCACTTGTTTTTCTTGTAACTATTGAAACCTTTACATTCACAGCACAAAAATAACAATCATTATGATAATTTTTGGGATCTTGTCATACCATAGGGTACACCAAATTTTCAAACCTTTCAGTTTTCCATTTTTCCACTGACGTAGACACTCTACACAAGTTTTGCATACCATATGGGGATCCCAATACTTATCTTGGTTCCCCAGTTTAATACCAAAATATGCAAGATATGCTTGTTTCACAAATTCTGTAATGTTTCCTCTCTGTGTTTGCTGAGCTCATTCACCACAAATGTAGCAAAATACATTATGGTCATTTAAACAACTTTTTGAAGAACTCCTATTTCTGTAAAAAAAGAAAATGTATGAATAAAAAGAAATTACCGTATTTTTCGGACTATAAGACGCACTTTTTCTTCCCCAAAACTGGGGGGGAAAAGTGGGTGCGTCTTATACACCGAATACATGTTAAATATAATTAAAAAAAATCATACTCATCCGATACCGCGATCCCGCGATGCTG